>NC_090184.1:43979159-44189159 GCF_024679245.1 Pseudorasbora parva
GTTGGTCACTCAAACCCCTTTATCTTAACTTCTCTACTTAACCGTCGAACTCGCACATCCGTCATGTTTGTAGTTTTTTTAACGCTTTTTATCCGCGTTTGTAGTTCTAATCGAATCCTCGCGGAATCCTCGTCCAACTCGCAATGGGTTGTGGGCAATATCAGCCGTTAGAGTGCCCATCGATCCATACTGTGAATTCGGACCGGAAATAGTAAACCATCCGGGAATCTTTGGAATACTCTTTTCAACATACTACGATTTGGGACATACTAATTCTATTTTCGAATACTATTTAGGATGGATAGTATGCGAATTGGGACGCAGGGTTTGATTGTGCCCAGATATGCTTAAGCCCATATTTAAACGTACTAACGCGAACGCAGACAGAATTTCAATCAGAATAGGATACCTGATAGTCTGAAAAAATAATACCTAATTTGGAAAAAAATAATACCTCTGAGGCCACATTTAACACTTTTAATGGCCTTAAATTTGACAATTTGAATTTATCACTTTTTAACACTTTTTAAAACCCCGCGGACACCCTGACACACACACTCTCTCTCTCTCTCTCACACATGCACACACACACCCACTCACTCAGATACAGACACACACTCTCTCACACACTTACACACACATATACACACTCGCACACACAGACACACTCACAGACATACATACTCTCATTCACACTCACACACACTTTCACACATACACGTACAGACATACACACTCACACACACTTACGTTTACAGACATGAGAAACAGCAGTGATATTTGAGCCAGGGAAATGATGTGGAGAAAAGTGTAACAGTAGAAGTGTTTAGCGCTGGTGTGAATGTGTTAACCAGAGAAACTCTTGAAGAGTACGTGGGAATATTTACATATTGGGGGGATATGAATATTTATAGATATATTTAAATTTAAGAGAGAAATTTATCTGCAGATCATTCCATAATACTGTATGATTTTTTTAACAAAAATATTTTTTATGCTTTATGAAATTTCTACTTAATGTTTTTAAATATTTTTTACATTTGTAAAACCATTTTTTTTATTGATTTGGGTGTATTTTATATTTATTTCCATGTTTTGTTGCACATGTGCCTTTAACCATTAAACTCTTTATTTTTCTGAAGCATCCGTGCGCTGATCTCAGACCTGCTGTATCTGTCCATGTGCAATATCAGATGTATTAGATATAACTGGATGAATATGGATTCAGTGAATGTACAGTAGCTGCTGTCATCACACACACACACACACACACACACACACACACACACGCTATAAATGTGACTGATTACAGATCAGGTCCACTGAGCGGATCTAAATATGTGTGATGTTTTGTGTAAACCCTTCAGTTTTTGCAGCATGAGTCTCCATCTGTGTGTGTGTGTGTGTGTGTGTGTGTGTGTGTGTTGGTATCTGTCCGTTCTGTCTTGTATGAGGTGTAATAGTGCCACATATTGTAATTATTGATGATAATTGAGTGTGCAGTGCTGCCGCTGACCGCTAGAGGGCATACTCCCGCCTGGCTGGATCTCGGATCAAGTGTTGTCGCAACACGCTTCAGTGTTGATCTGTGTGTGTTAGTGTGTGTGTGTGTTACTGGGCCCTTTAGCAATATTCTGTGGGATTGTTTGTGCCATGTATGTTCTTGCCTTTTTTCTTAGTAGATCTGGAGCCAAGGCTTCTTATAAATGCTAATGTGCTAATAAAATTATTTTATTTTCACAGTTAAATCAGCTGTGACATTATTGTATGAGTGTGTGAGTGTGTGTGTGTGTGTGTGTGTGTGTGTGTGTGTGTGTGTGTGTGTGTGTGTGAGTGATGGTGAGCGTATGTGTGAGAGAGAGTGTATGTGTGTGTATGTTGGTGTGTGATAAAAAAGTGAGTGAGAGTGCATGCATGTATGTGTGAGTAAGTGTGTGTGTGTGTGTGTGTGTATGTGTTAGAGTATATGTGTGTGAGTTAGTGTGTGTATGAGCATGTGTGTGTATGTATGTGTGAGCGTATGTGAATAAATGTGTGTGCGCTGCGTATGTGTGTGTGTGTGTGTGTGAGTTAATGAGTGTAATGTGTGAGAGGGAGGGAGTGAGTGTGAAAGTATGTGTGTGTATGTATTTGTGTGTATGTATGTGTGTGTGTGAGAGGGAGGGAATGTGTGTGTGTGTATGTGTTAGAGTATATGTGTGTGAGTTAGTGTGTGTATGAGCATGTGTGTGTATGTATGTGTGAGCGTATGTGAATAAATGTGTGTGCGCTGCGTATGTGTGTGTGTGTGTGTGTGTGTGTGTGAGTTAATGAGTGTAATGTGTGAGAGGGAGGGAGTGAGTGTGAAAGTATGTGTGTGTATGTATGTGTGTATGTATGTATGTGTGTGTGTGAGACGTGAGTGTGTAAGCATATGTGTGAGTATATGTATGTGTGTGTGTATCAGTGTGTGAACATATGTGAGAGTGAGTGTATATATGAGTGTGTATGTATGTGTGTGAGTGTGAGTGTGTATGAGCGTGTGTATGTTTGTGAGTGAGTGAGAGTATGTGTGAGTGTATGAGCGTGTGTATGTATGTGAGAGTATATGTGAGTGTGTATGAGCGTGTGTATGTATGTGAGAGTATATGTGAGTGTGTATGAGCGTGTGTATGTATGTGAGAGTGAGAGTATGTGTGAGTGTGTATGAGCGTGTGTATGTATGTGAGAGTATATGTGAGTGTGTATGAGCGTGTGTGTATGTGAGAGTGAGAGTATGTGTGAGTGTTTATGAGCGTGTGTATGTATGTGAGAGTATGTGTGAGTGTATGAGCGTGTGAACGTATGTGAGTGAGTGAGTGTGTATGAGCGTGTGTATGTATGTGAGAGTATGTGAGAGTATGTGTGAGTGTGTATGAGCGTGTGTATGTATGTGAGAGTATGTGTGAGTGTGTATGAGCGTGTGTATGTATGTGAGAGTATGTGTGAGTGTGTATGAGCGTGTGTATGTATGTGAGAGTATGTGTGAGTGTGTATGAGCGTGTGTATGTATGTGAGAGTATGTGTGAGTGTGTATGAGCGTGTGTATGTATGTGAGAGTATGTGTGAGTGTGTATGAGCGTGTGTATGTATGTGAGAGTATGTGTGAGTGTGTATGAGCGTGTGTATGTATGTGAGAGTATGTGTGAGTGTGTATGAGCGTGTGTATGTATGTGAGAGTATGTGTGAGTGTTTATAAGCGTGTGTATGTATGTGAGAGTATGTGTGAGTGTGTATGAGCGTGTGAACGTATGTGAGTGAGTGAGTGAGTGTGTATGAGCGTGTGTATGTATGTGAGAGTATGTGTGAGTGTGTATGAGCGTGTCAACGTATGTGAGTGAGTGAGAGTATGTGTGAGTGTGTATGAGCGTGTGAATGTATGTGAGTGAGTGAGAGTATGTGTGAGTGTGTATGAGCATGTGAACGTATGTGAGTGAGTGAGAGTATGTGTGAGTGTGTGTATGTATGTGAGAGTGTGTGTATGTATGTGAGAGTATATGTGAGTGTGTATGAGCGTGTGTATGTATGTGAGAGTATGTGTGAGTGTGTATGAGCGTGTGTATGTATGTGAGAGTATGTGTGAGTGTGTATGAGCGTGTGTATGTATGTGAGAGTATGTGTGAGTGTGTATGAGCGTGTGTATGTATGTGAGAGTATGTGTGAGTGTGTATGAGCGTGTGTATGTATGTGAGAGTATGTGTGAGTGTGTATGAGCGTGTGTATGTATGTGAGAGTATGTGTGAGTGTGTATGAGCGTGTGTATGTATGTGAGAGTATGTGTGAGTGTGTATGAGCGTGTGTATGTATGTGAGAGTATGTGTGAGTGTGTATGAGCGTGTGAACGTATGTGAGTGAGTGAGTGAGTGTGTATGAGCGTGTGTATGTATGTGAGAGTATGTGTGAGTGTGTATGAGCGTGTCAACGTATGTGAGTGAGTGAGAGTATGTGTGAGTGTGTATGAGCGTGTGAATGTATGTGAGTGAGTGAGAGTATGTGTGAGTGTGTATGAGCATGTGAACGTATGTGAGTGAGTGAGAGTATGTGTGAGTGTGTGTATGTATGTGAGAGTGTGTGTATGTATGTGAGAGTATATGTGAGTGTGTATGAGCGTGTGTATGTATGTGAGAGTGTGTGTATGTATGTGAGAGTATATGTGAGTGTGTATGAGCGTGTGTATGTATGTGAGAGTGTGTGTATGTATGTGAGAGTGTGTGTATGTATGTGAGAGTGTGTGTATGTATTTGTGTGTATGTATGTGTGTGTGTGAGAGGGAGGGAATGTGTGTGTGTGTATGTGTTAGAGTATATGTGTGTGAGTTAGTGTGTGTATGAGCATGTGTGTGTATGTATGTGTGAGCGTATGTGAATAAATGTGTGTGCGCTGCGTATGTGTGTGTGTGTGTGTGTGTGTGTGAGTTAATGAGTGTAATGTGTGAGAGGGAGGGAGTGAGTGTGAAAGTATGTGTGTGTATGTATGTGTGTATGTATGTATGTGTGTGTGTGAGACGTGAGTGTGTAAGCATATGTGTGAGTATATGTATGTGTGTGTGTATCAGTGTGTGAACATATGTGAGAGTGAGTGTATATATGAGTGTGTATGTATGTGAGTGAGTGAGAGTGTGTGAGTGTGTATGAGCGTGTGTATGTTTGTGAGTGAGTGAGAGTATGTGTGAGTGTATGAGCGTGTGTATGTATGTGAGAGTATATGTGAGTGTGTATGAGCGTGTGTATGTATGTGAGAGTATATGTGAGTGTGTATGAGCGTGTGTATGTATGTGAGAGTGAGAGTATGTGTGAGTGTGTATGAGCGTGTGTATGTATGTGAGAGTATATGTGAGTGTGTATGAGCGTGTGTGTATGTGAGAGTGAGAGTATGTGTGAGTGTTTATGAGCGTGTGTATGTATGTGAGAGTATGTGTGAGTGTGTATGAGCGTGTGAACGTATGTGAGTGAGTGAGTGTGTATGAGCGTGTGTATGTATGTGAGAGTATGTGTGAGTGTGTATGAGCGTGTGTATGTATGTGAGAGTATGTGTGAGTGTGTATGAGCGTGTGTATGTATGTGAGAGTATGTGTGAGTGTGTATGAGCGTGTGTATGTATGTGAGAGTATGTGTGAGTGTGTATGAGCGTGTGTATGTATGTGAGAGTATGTGTGAGTGTGTATGAGCGTGTGTATGTATGTGAGAGTATGTATGTGTGAGTGTGTATGAGCGTGTGTATGTATGTGAGAGTATGTGTGAGTGTGTATGAGCGTGTGTATGTATGTGAGAGTATGTGTGAGTGTTTATAAGCGTGTGTATGTATGTGAGAGTATATGTGAGTGTGTATGAGCGTGTGTATGTATGTGAGAGTATGTGTGAGTGTGTATGAGCGTGTGTATGTATGTGAGAGTATGTGTGAGTGTGTATGAGCGTGTGTATGTATGTGAGAGTATGTGTGAGTGTGTATGAGCGTGTGTATGTATGTGAGAGTATGTGTGAGTGTGTATGAGTGTGTGTATGTATGTGAGAGTATGTGTGAGTGTGTATGAGCGTGTGTATGTATGTGAGAGTATGTGTGAGTGTGTATGAGCGTGTGTATGTATGTGAGAGTATGTGTGAGTGTGTATGAGCGTGTGTATGTATGTGAGAGTATGTGTGAGTGTGTATGAGCATGTGTATGTATGTGAGAGTGTGTGTATGTATGTGAGAGTATGTGTGAGTGTGTATGAGCATGTGAACGTATGTGAATGAGTGTGAGTGTGTATGAGCGTGTGTATGTATGTGAGAGTATGTGTGAGTGTGTATGAGCATGTGTATGTATGTGAGAGTGTGTGTATGTATGTGAGAGTATATGTGAGTGTGTATGAGCGTGTGTATGTATGTGAGAGTATGTGTGAGTGTGTATGAGCGTGTGTATGTATGTGAGAGTATGTGTGAGTGTGTGTATGTATGTGAGAGTGTGTGTATGTATGTGAGAGTATATGTGAGTGTGTATGAGCGTGTGTATGTATGTGAGAGTATGTGTGAGTGTGTATGAGCGTGTGTATGTATGTGAGAGTATGTGTGAGTGTGTATGAGCGTGTGTATGTATGTGAGAGTATGTGTGAGTGTGTATGAGTGTGAACGTATGTGAGAGTGAGTATGTGTGAGTGTGTATGAGCGTGTGTATGTATGTGAGAGTATGTGTGAGTGTGTATGAGTGTGTGTATGTATGTGAGAGTATGTGTGAGTGTGTATGAGTGTGTGTATGTATGTGAGAGTGTGTGTATGTATGTGAGAGTATGTGTGAGTGTGTATGAGTGTGTGTATGTATGTGAGAGTATGTGTGAGTGTGTATGAGTGTGAACGTATGTGAGAGGGTGTAAGTGAATGTGTGTGAGAGTGTTATTTTAAGACAATCTGTCACTGTTCTCACGCTCAAGGAGCACTTTGCTAAATATATGCACTATATAATGTTTATATTTGTAATTATAGTTAATTATAGTTATTATAAAAACCACATTATATTAATTATATAAGATACTAATAATAACACCATCTGACAGGTTTCCCTGTGTTTCCAGCATCAGTGAGAGCGATGATCATGTAGGCCGGACTGCACCTGATATATTCAGCCAAATCAATTAAAAGCTTATGAATCAGATCTCCCCCATCCATCCATAATGTGTGTGTGTGTGTGTGTGTGTCTGACAGATGTGACCTCTGGAGGACGCGGCCTTCGAAATGAGACGCAAATAACAATAGTTGAGTATGGGGCAGATTCTCTGTGGCAGAATGAAAGATTGTTTGAGCTCTTTCTTCCCAGTGTCTCTGTCACACACACACACACACACACACACACACACACACACACACACACACACACACACACACACACACACACACACACATTGTTGAGAGATTCCTCGTCTCTTTATGTCCTGCTACAATAGCTCTTTGTTTGGAAAGGAATCCCTTTCTTTCTCCCACTTTTTTTAATCAAATCTAGTCTTGTTCAGTTTCAAGATCTCAGTAAAATATGAAGGACAGATAACACGTCGTGTGTGTGTGTGTGTGTGTGTGTGTGTGTGTGAGAGACTCACCGGTTGTCCTCGTGTCCGTCTGTTGTTGAACGCAGTCGTCACAGGAAAACTCCCACCAGCAGATGTTTTACGGTGCCGTCCTGAAAATGAGCGAACACACACACACACACGAGCTCTGGTGCGCGAGTAATCGCATTCATGCCTGAGAGAGAGACAGACAGTGAGTGACCTCTGACCTCTGAGCTTCTACACTGCAATCTGTGTTTCCGTCTTGTTTTCCAGGTTATCTACAGATTCTTACAGTACCTAACATGTTTTAATGGGCTCCTCTGCTCACTAAGGCTGTGTTTATTTAATCAAAAATACAGTGAAATTCTTTGATGAACAGAATTGAGCTTTTTTTAAAAACCAGAATCTTTTCTAACATTATAAAAATGTCTTAACTGTCATTTTTGATCATTTTAATGCATCCTATTTTATATTTATTATATATAATAAATATAAACGCAATTCTGTTCATCACAGAATCCTGGAAAATACATTTGTATCAGTTTCCACAAAAATATTAAGGATGAAAAAATGTTTTTCAACATTGATAAAAATCAGAACCATTATTAATAATTGAGCACCAATAATAATTGATCATCAGATCCTCATCTGAGAGTGATTAGTGAAGGATCATGTGACACTGAAGACTGGAGTAATGATGATAAATTCAGCTTTGATCACAGAATATAAATTACACTTTACTATATATTCACATAGATAAGTTATTTTAAATTATAATAATATTTCACTATTTTACTGTATTTTTGATCAAATAAACAAAGAGACGTTCAAAAACATTTAAAAAAAAATAACATTCCCACATTTTTGATCGGTACTGTATATCAAGATACATTTCAGATGCAAAATGAGTCTTGTTTTCTGAAAAATGTATAAAAATGAAGTGAGTTTATGCTTAAAACGAGAAAAACATCAGCCAATGGGGACAGACAAATCATCTTAATTGAAATAAAAAACAAGTTTATTTTTTCTGACACCATTGGCTGATATTTTTTGAATTCTCACAAGAACATTAATATTTGATGTAATTTTGCATCTCGGGTAAATGTATCTTTACATATTTATAGTGTGTAAGAAAATCACTTTTGCTCAATTGAGTTCTAAAGGGATTTTTTTGTACTTTTTTATCTTCCTCTGTTGTTCTAATATTATTTGTTACTTCATAAATGTTGAACTCATATGTGCAGATAAGCAGCAAATGCTTTCGCAACACATGCACTGTTCCATCTGTTTTCTATGAAGTGTTTTCTATCAGATTTTTGTGATGTTTTTCCATCTTTGTCAGACAGTCTGACTCCGTTGCATGAATTATCTACTGGTATCAGCTCGTTCTCGCTCTCTGTGGGGGGTCTTTCATAATCCCACCACAATCATATAATTATCACGTCCATCAGCCATGAGGAAACAAACAGATGTTGTGTAATCACAGCTCCGAGTGCTGATCTCAGATCAGTTTAGAAGTGTTTGAAACATCTGACACTCAGCTCAGCTCAGCTCATGGAGACTTTAGTGACGAGTGTTAGATGAGAGAGACGTCCAAAACACGCAGTCGCAAATCAATCAGGGCTTGGGGAAAAATGCCATGCAAAGGTAGATATTTAGGATGTATGGGTGAAAAAAACAGCCAGAAGTGAATTTATGTTTCTAATACAACGTTTGACTTTTTTTTTTTTTTTTTTTTTTTGCAAATGTATTCTAGGTCCCCATATGGGTTTAACCCCTTAATTGTCACCGTTTTTTTTTAAACACCTTTTTTTGTTCATATCACACATTTTAATAATCATCATACACTATATTGCCCAAAAGTATTGGGACGCCCCTCCAAATCACTGAGTTCAGGTGTTCAATCTCTTCATGGCCACAGGTGTGTAAAATCAAGCAGTAGGCCTGCAGACGCTTCTACACACATTAGTGAAAGAATGGGTCGCTCTCAGGAGCTCAGTGAACTCAAGCGTGGTGCCGTGATAGGCTGACACCTCTGCAATAAGTCCATTCCTGACATTTCCTCACTACTAAATATTCCATGCTCAGCTGTTAGTGGGATTATAACAAACTGGAAGTGATTGGGAACAACAGCAACTCAGCCACAAAGTGATAGGTCATGTAAAATCACAGAGTGGGGTCAGCGCATGCTGAGGGTAACAGTGCAATGAGGTCTCTATAACTTTATACAGTCAATAGCTCCAGACCTTCAAACTTCTGGAGCCTTCAGATGAGCTCAAGAACAGTGTAGAGAGCTTCATGGAATGGGTTTCCATGGTCGAGCAGCTCATCCAAGCCTTACATCACCAAGAGCAATGCAAAGCGTGGGATGAAGTGGAGTAAAGCCGCCGCCACTGGACTCTAGAGCAGTGAGACGTGTTCTCTGAGTGACCAATCACACTTCAGTCTGACAATCCCATGGACGAGTCTGGGTTTGGAGAACGGGACTTGCCTGACTGCATTGTGCCAAGTGTAAAGTTTGGTGGAGGGGGGATTATGGGGTGGGGTTGTTTTTCAGGGGTTGGGCTTGGCCCCTTAGTTCCAGTGAAAGGAACTCTTAATGCTTCAGCATAACAAGACATTTTGGACAATTTCATGCTCCCACCTTTGTGGGAATAGTTTGTGGACGGCCCCTTCCTGCCCCAACATGACTGCGCTCCAGTGCACAAAGCGTCGGTCCATAAAGACATGGATGAGGAGTTTGGTGTGGAGGAACTTGACTGGCCTGCACAGAGTCCTGAGCTCAACCCGATAGAACAGCTTTGGGATGAATTAGAGCGGAGACTGAGAGCCAGGCCTTCTCGTCCAACATCAGTGCCTGACCTCACAAATGAGCTTCTAGAAGAATGGGCAAAAATCCCCATAAACACACTCCTAAACCTTGAGGAAAGCCTTCCCAGAAGAGCTGAAGCTGTTAGAGCTGCGAATGGTGGACCGACTCCATATTAAACCCTATGGATTAAGAATGGGATGGCATTAAAGCTCATTTGCATGTGTCCCAAAACTTTTGGCAATATAGTGTAAATTAGGTATCAGTCGAAAGCTTACGAATTCAAAATTCATCCTGTGAAAACCACTATGAATTTGGACGCTGCGTTACCATGGAAACGGTACTCTAAATTCTTCCAGCGGCCTCTTCCCCCCAGTGGGCGGACTCAGATTTCATATGCCATAATGTATTTTAACGGCTTTATAAATCAAAACACTTTCTAATCTTGACAAAACACACATCGTCGGTTCCATATAGTCTCAACGTTCCCTATTTGGTGACTGTTTTGTGATAGAAAGTGACAGAAATGTATTAATTTGTTACCGGAGAAGGCATTAAAACTAAATTCAATGAAATGTGGATGACACCAGTGTTTATTTTCTGTACAGCGCCAAAATAAAATCTCACGGGAACTTTCATTTTTTGTGATAACTTCAAAGTTGGAACACAACTTGGTTAGACACATGGCTTTGATTTTAGAGTAAACAGTATTGTGTAAAATATATTTTCAAAATAAAATAAAAAAATATTTAGTACAGTACTTTTACTGTAAATTTAAACTTACCCAAATTTTTGATACGTTCATTTTTTGAAGTGCTTTGAGTGTCTTCTTTAAAACAAGACCAAATTTAGGTTTATATTCCAGAGCATTCTTGAATTTTAGCCATTCAAGTGTGGATAGTAATTTTGTTTTATCGATGGGTATATATCCCATACACACTTGTAAATGGAAAAAAATTACGAGTTATGAGTAAGCACTCATTTAATAATTTTCTATGTGAGTTTGCTAAAATAGTTTCAAATGCTTTAAGAAACATAATCGAAAATCTGGAACATTATGTTTCTCGTTGTCAATATATATATATATATATATATATATATATATATATATATATATATATATATATTAAATATTTATTTCGACAACTTTTAAGTCTCGACTCTTGCTCCTTGTGACTCTTTTTTATTTTTATTTTATTTGTTTATTAATATTTTTTTCTGGTTTCTTTGCAAATTTAAACTCTGTTTGTGTCCCAATGGAAGTGTCTTACATTGATGGTTGTTCCCTGTCTTGTTATTTATATATTGCAATAAATAAATAAAAATTGATACACTCTGAAAAAAAGTGTGGATACACTCTAAAAAATGCTGGACCAAAAACAACCCAAGTTGGGTTGAAAATGGACTAACCCAGCAACTGGGTTGTCTTATGCTGCATTCACGTGCTCTCGGAATTATGGTAAATACGAGTTTCCGAGGTAAAAATTGCACATGAACGCCCTCCCATTTAAAAATTCGAATGGGATGAACTGGTAATCGCGACTTCATAAATGGGAATTATCCAATTTCCGATAGCACATAAGGGCGGCATTAACCCAGCAATTGGGTTGTATTAAGCAACATTTAACCTGGGTTAAAACAACCCAATTGTGGGTTTAAAACAACTCAACTGTTGGGTTAAAACAACCCTATTGCTCAGCATTTTTTAGAGTGTAGTGTATTTTCACGTCTATCCAAAGGACAGGGTGTCATTGCGTGCGCGTCCTGCAGGCGGCGCTGTGTGTGAGACGCACCTACAGTACAGATGAACTTCAGCGATGCTGACTGGACTCGCCACACTCATCCGCTGCCTCTGAAAGTGCGCAGCTCCGCCAGAAAGTTCTTTAAAGCGGCCTGTTTTGTATTCGAGCGAACCCGGAGTGCGTTTTATGAGGCGTCGTGATGATGACTACTACGGGAGGTCGTGTTTGCGCGGTGTTTGTGCTTGTAATGTGCGTGTCCGGAGTGTGTGAGGCGGGATGCGCGGACAGACCGACACCGAGATGCTGTCCGGGACGGAATAACGAGTGCGTGGAGAGGAGCGCGAGGAGGACCGTGTGTTACTGCGACACTTACTGCAGGAGGAGCGGCGACTGCTGCGACGATTACCAAACCGTGTGCCACATCTCAGGTGAGTCCGTTAAACGGCCCGTTAAACCTGAGCCGTTAACCTGTTGCGGCTTCGGGTGACGTCACGCCGCTGTAACTGCCGTGCGTGAATTATAACTTTAAAACATTTTTTTTCTTTTTTACAAACTAAGAGCCCATTTTAACATCAAATATGTACTTAAAATACCCCCTGAGATTTTAAAATTAACATTTTAATAATTTAACGACATTCGCGTGTCTGTTGATCGTCACGTGACGTGCCATTTATTTCTTTTTGTGTGTTAGGTTTTTATTTACAAATATTTGTTTTACATTTTTATGATTTAATTAATTATTAGCTTTTCGAAAGTTTTAGAAAACCCAGCTGTAGAAAAAAAAATCAAGATACATTTACTTAATGCATCAAAAATGAAGTGAGTTTTTGCTCAAAACGAGAAAAATATCAGCCAGTGTGCTCAGAAAAGTTACTTCATTCAAAGTGAAAACATTTCTGACATTGTGAAATATAAAGCGGTTTTTAAATAATTATTTACAGAAAATGTTTTTCTACGTGTTTGCCCTTCCAGAACATTCTCCCATGGGTTATGATTTCCAGTGGGTCAGTTCTCACACAAAGCATCAAATGAAAATTGTATCACATGATCAAATATTTTATAAACCGCTTAGATATTTTGCTATAAACATCTCATTGTGCATTTTACAGGACTAAAACATGTTTTAAATGACATAAGGGTGAATAAATGATGACTGAAGTATAATTTCTACATACTAGACTGAGTTGCTATTTGAATATTCAACAAAAAAATGTAAATAGCGTCATATTTTTTTTTTAAACATGCTCTTAAATTTGGCTTTGAGAGAGAAAAGACTGTTTGATGGAGTATTGGTAGAGAAACAGCTGGTTTCTCTGAGTAAGTGGTGTGACGTGATGAGTGAAGTATGTGTGTTGGTGAACCGGTGGGCCATCATTATCCGTCTGTCTCTCATCTGCTTCAGCCGCGGCAACAAAACTCACAAACGGCTTCAAATGCACCTTGTGTGTGTATATAAACAGCACGTCCCATCAGCCCATGGCAGGAGCTGTAAAACACCCCAGCATTCGGCTCTAAATAAGGCGAAGCAATGGAAAGAGCGGCTTTTATCTCTCTGTTTCAACTCGAGGGAGGTCTTCCAGGTTTGCTGGGCTCAGTTGCTCAATCGTCTGTGTTTACGCTGTAAAACTGAGTCACTAAAAGGGTAAGTTCACCCAGACATGAAATTTATGTCATTAATGACTCACCCTAATGTCGTTCCACAGCCGTAAGACCTCCGTTCATCTTCACACACAGTTTAAGATATTTTATATTTAGTCTGAGAGCGTATGCAAGTGTATGAACACTATACTGTCCATGTCCAGAAAGGGAATAAAAACATCATCACAGTAGTCCATATGAGACATCAGTGGGTTAATTAGAGTCTCTTGAAGCGTCCATAATACATTTTAGTCCAAAAATAACAAAAACTACGACTTTATTCAGCATTATCTTCTCTTCTGTGTTTGTTTTCAATCCTCAAATAAAGATTCAAACGGTTATGAATCAGCGAATTGATTCATGATTCGGATCGTGTGTCAAACTGCTGAAATCACCTGACATTGGCGATCCGAATCATGAATCAATACGCTGATTCATAACCGTTTGAATCTTTACATGAATCTTTATTTTTTTTCAACGAAGTTTTTGTTATTTTTGGACCCAAATGTATTTTGGACGCTTCAAGAGACTCTAATTAACCCACTGATGTCTCATATGGACTACTGTGATGATGTTTTTATTCCCTTTCTGGACATGGACAGTATAGTGTGCATACACTTGCATACGCTCTCAGACTAAATATAAAATATCTTAAACTGTGTGTGAAGATGAACGAAGGTCTTACGGCTGTGGAACAACATTAGGGAGAGGAGTTAATGACATAAATTTAATTTTTGGGTGAACTAACCCTTTAAATCATCTGAGAGCAGAGCATGGCGTCCGACGGACCCAAAAACACTTCATGCACACTTATGTCTGAATGTTATGGCATCAGATAATAACACAACAAAGCCAGTGTCATTTTATTGAAAGGAAAGAGGCACAAACTCTTTACAAGCAAAATATTTCACAAAAAGAAGTTTGTTTTGAAAAGAAGCTCAAATAAAGCTGACTGTTCTTCAGATTGGCGGTCCAAGCCGGATGTTGCTGGCAGGTGTGGTGTTGTCTTTGTGATCGGTCATCGGCATCGACGGGTGTTTTTATAATGAGTAATGTTGGACTGGAGGGATTCGGGTGGTTTTGAACAGCTTGATATGATTCATTCCGACACACACACTCCCTTAACTCATGATTACTGCCATATGTGTGTGTGTTTCAGCAGCAGACTTTATATATATATAGCTGAGGAAACCAAATATGCAAAATATTTTCTAACAGAAAAACAGCTCTCTGAACCCTTAAGCAGATTTATATGTGTGTTTGGGTGTGTATGGGGATGCGCAATATTGCTATACTGCAATAAACGCTTCTCTTACTTAGTATTTTTGTCTTGTTTCTAGTCCAAACATCTAAAAATTCTTAAAACAAGAAGAATTTACTAGACAAGCATAAGTAATTGTGTTGTTTTGGGGAAAAATTACTCAAAATGAAGAGAGTTTTTGCTTAAAATAAGCTAAATAATCTTCTAATGGGGTAAGAAAAATAATCTTAATTCAGACAGAAAACAAGATTATTTTTCTTACACCATTGGCAGATTATTTATCTTATTTTAAGCAAAAACTCTTAATTTTGAGTTATTTTTTCCCAAACCAAGACAATTATTTTTACTTGTTTCATAATGTAAGCATTTTTAGATATTTTGACTAGAAACAAGACAAAAATACTAAGAAAGAAAAGCATTTTTGCAGTGTAAACACTTAGTATTTATCTTAGTATTTTTCAGATTGCTTTATTTCTTGATTTATGTGTTTTCTTATAAATAGCTTAAATGGTTCAGTTCAGCCATTGATGCCAAGGTGATTCAAAATCTTCAGTGTGAGAATTAAAACAGTAAAGGCCAGGAATGTTTTTCACACTGATTTTGTTAAAGGACCACCAATATAACACTGTTTCCATCCAAAGTTGCGAATTTAACTTATGCGCAAAATTGCAATATCACATAAAACATTTGCGAATAAAGCACTATTTCCATCCAGTGAGTCGAAGAGAACATAATCGTCACTTCCTGATAAACTGCCACTAAAATCACTAAGAAACAAGAGAAGCCACCATATATACCGGTAATCATTTACGTATATAATATATTATTTGCATCTCAGAGCGTGCAGATAATAATTATACATTTTATTTATAATGCGCTTTTCTAATTCCCAAAGCACTACAAACAATAACAATTAATATAAAGAAAATACAAAAATAATGAAGTACAAAAAAAAATATTACAGTGCAACACAATAGAAAACTGTTAATGAAAATCTATATATGGGAAATTTTGACAGCTTCTTGAAACTAGCTAATGTAGGAGCATCTGTGTTTACATGCACACAGTAAACTGATAACTCAAAAAAATCAGCTTATTGAAATAATTAGGGTTGTGTATTGCCAAGAATCTGGCGATACAATACGTATCACGATACATGGGTTACGATACGATATATTGTAATTAGTGTTGTCACGATACCAAAATTATGACTTCGATACGATATCAGACTAAAATATCGATATATCGATACTAAATCGATACCACAGTAAGTAAATAAATAAATAAGATAAGATAAGATGCTTAATATGACAACAGAACTTGTTATTATTCATTGTTATTTTTTACTAAAAATTAATGTGGCCAGCATGTTCCTTAGGGTTGGGCATCATTTTGATTTGAACAATTATTGATCAATTGATCAATTATTATTAAAATTATCTCAAAAATTTTTGCTATCTCAATGTATTTTTTACATTGGGGTAATTGTGTTGCAATAGCTTACACACAGCACAAGAAAGCTTGATTTCGAATGGTATATTGAATTTAAAAAGACGAGTAAACAGTAATAAAATAAGAACAAATAAACAGATTACAAACAATAGCACAAATAAATGCAATAGAATAGAAGATACAAATTAAACAGACTGCTTTATTTTTTCAGGTAGGTCTAACATTCAGATAAGGAACTGAATTAAAAAAATGCATAGTAATTACATTTAAAACAACATTGGATAATGTTCTTTGTAAAAAATTCAATAGCGTACAGATGAAACTATTAAAGTTACACAAGTTGATCAGTCAAGAGCAGTTGATCGTGTCTTTTTGTAGTTTGAATAGCAAATGACTGCGGTCCCTTTAAGACTAACGGACGCATGGATCCTAAACACTGCTCCTGTTACTCGCTCTTCCTGAACTGTTTGCGACTATGTTTACGTTAATACTCTTCCAGATGTGCACTGATAATTCTTTGAGTGTATTTGACCAATAATAAGCTGGAAAAGGAAGCAAATGTTTGCACTTGTATCATGTCAGAGGCGGCTTTATTACGGTAGGCTATGTGTGTGTGCGCTTCAGATGTGAGCACGAAATCTGCGGGGATTAGTAGAATTAATTTATGTGCAATCCCGCGCGAAATTCAGACCGATCACACACTAACACTAACACACTGTCATGAGGAAAAAGTCCAGCAGAACGCGCGTTCGCCGTGCTGAGAGGTTAACCGGGCTGAGTGAGAATATGCCGGTGTGTGTCAACTCGCTGACGGTCAGAGAGAGCGCAGCTGATATCGATACTGTAAAAACTGAGAATCGTATCGTTTCAGATATTCCAGTATCGATATATATCGAAATATCGATATTTTTGACAACACTAATTGTAATATATTGCGATATTTCTTTTTTTTAAATAATTTAAAAGAATAAAGAACACAACTATATGCCTAAAACACGAGACAAAGTATTTTATTTAATTAATACAGTATAATTTATATCACTAATCACTATTTTGTGCAATCTGAGTAAAGTAAAATGTAAAGTGACTGCAGGATTCTTTATGTGTATATGTTTTAAAGGTTCACAGTATAGCAGTGGCTATTTAACAACAGAAAGTGCAGTCCATTTCATGACTGAATGACTGTTTGTTATATATTTAATACAGTTAAGCTGTTTTCTATAAAGCAGTCTATTGTATAAAGTGCTATTTCAAGAACTGAACTGCAGAGCTGGTCATCATATCCACATCGCTATTATCTTTCATTCTCCTGCCACCGCTGTCAGTTTTGGTGTGTGTTTATTTTGTTACTGAGAGGAAAACTTGCAGTACATTCTATCGAAACGCTTCTCATCAGTGCGGGTGATGTCAGGATGTTAAGCGAGCTCTCTGTTTCAATGTGTTTCCCGAGTATTAGATTATAACTTATTTTGCAAACAAAATTATTCTTGTCGATTTCCTTAGTGGCTTCTTTTTAGCTGAAGCCAAAATGAGTCCACACTTCAGCTCTGTGTACTGCAGGAGCGGAATAATGCTATCGTCTTCAGAGCTGGGTCTGCTAATGTAAACACTAGTGATGCGCGCACTTTTACCTTGCGCTTCTCCGGCTCCGCGTCCGTTATACGTTCTGAGATAACACTGCCATCTAGTGGTTGGGTGTTATACAGTCTATGGTTTAAACCGAACACAAAACCACTAATCTTGGATGTAAATAAATAAATATATAAATATCGATACAGCGTTTTTGAGAATCGATACAGTATTGCCAAACATAATATCGCGATATTCGCGTGTATCAATATTTTCTTACACCCCTAGAAATAATCAGTTTTCGCCGTTTACATGCAAACCAGTAAACTGACAATGCAAGTGAACCGTGTTTACATGACCTTATTAATAAACCGGGTTATTTCCTTGTAGTGCCATCAAAAAAAAAAAAGTCTGCATCTGACTCTGAGTATTCCCAATGTTTTGTCAGTTGTGATGTTGATAAAGCGTGTCAGCGGGAGATTTACGGCTCATATTATCCCTCATTAGTTCCAGATGCGTTTTGACTGAACCTCTTCTACTTCTGCCGCATGAGATGAGAACACATCTTTACAATGTTCTGGGTCTTAAACGAGTCTGCGTTTGTGGTATATGTCCTTATTCCATTTTTGTCGCCTATCGCACATGCGCACTTCAATAAGCCGACAGAAAGCAGAAAGTTAATCCGTTTACATGCAGCGAGAAATCGGGGTAAGAGCCAAAAAACTACCTGTTCCGACCGGTTTATGCTTACGCCGTTTATGACCTTACTGCGATAAAAGAAAACGGGTAACCGCGTTTACATGACCATATTCATTGTTGGCTTATTAGACATAATCGGCGTAAGAACGTGCATGTAAACGCACCCAATGAGAGGAAGTTTGTTCCATAACCTGGGGATGAAATAAAGATGAAATGCAATAAACGTGTTGTCTTGCTTTTGGAGGCGATGCTGCTGTTTGGGAACGCAGTCGTGTAAGACTGAGAATACCGAGAATGTTTGACCACAGACTTCTGAATGACCAAAATAACATTTCAGACGCTTTGCAACAAGATTTTTTCGCTGGTTAGTACAGTTATGCTGTTACATCGCGCAAAGTCACATGGTTTTTTTATGCGCATCGAGGAGTTTATTCAGTAGCTGCATTTCCATCGCAGTTTATGCGCATGTTTCTGTATCGGATAGATAATTTATCCAACTCAAACGAGTGCATACGTTTATTATGCGCATTTTTAGAAATTATGCACATCTTGGCGTTTCCATTCAGCAGTTTTTGATGCGATTATCCCAAAATGCGCATAAAAATAAAATAGGTGAATGGAAATATAGGGAACAAATGCACCAATATGATAATACAAAAATAATAGGAAAGATGCAATATTTACCTACATGTATTCACTTAAATATATTATGGTCTGTTATAAAGTGTAAAGGACGTCACGTCAGCCTCATGAGTGAACAAACAAACATACAGTTTTGGAGGATGTTGAAAGAAACCCATTTCTGCCCTGTTCTCTCTCTCAGGCCTGGAGTAGGTTTCATCTAATAAGCTGCTCTTGATGTTCCCAGTAAGTGTTCCCAGTCTTGCCTGTTATCTGACTTCAGATTATGTTGTTCAAGGCTGTGGGTCATTTACACGGTTATGCTCTGAAGTGCAAATGAGCTGTAATACTACAACACAATGACTGTGTTCTGGAGGGTTTGTTTTAGACAGGACCAGCTCACATTATATTGTCTGACAACACAAATGTTGAGCTGTGTCGTTTACACAAGTGTTTCATAATGTGAAGCATTGATGTCTGACTTATCATGCATTTGGTATAAATAATATGAACCTTTATTTGAGTATTGTAACCAAACACAGAGAATGGCTCGTTGTGGAATGAGCCTGTAATAGATGGTGAAAGATCACCTTTGCAGAAGAAGATCTACGCCCACTTCATCATCGCAACTTTGGCCCCGCCCACTGGAGTGTTAGTGAGATGACGAGGAGATAGCGCTGCTCGATTATGGAAAAAATCGTAACAACGATTATTTTGGTCAATATTGAAATCACGATTATGTAACACGATTATTTAACATGACTTTGGAAATGTGTTGCATTTATTAAAAAGACACCTTTTTAATAATTCTTAAATTCAAATTGTAACATTTGTTGTACTTTTTGAACTATTCAAATAAATAATATAACCTATTCAAATCAAAGTATAAAAGTATTCAAGTAAAAGTGATAACCACAAATAAATAAGATCAACAATAAAGTGCACTTCACAATCTCTTGAAAACAAGTAGGCAACATTTTGGCAAAATATTAGGGCTGGGTGATAAATCGATTTTATTGATTAATTCGAGTTTGTAGTTTACGTCGATTTTTGTGAATGAAAATTGGTTTTCTCTTTAAAGGGGGGGTGAAACACTCAGTTTCAGTCAATCTCATGTCAATCTTGAGTACCTATAGAGTAGTATTGCATCCTTCATATCTCCAAAAAGTCTTTAGTTTTATTATATTTATAAAAGAAATATAGGCTGTACCGAGTCTTTCCGGAAAAAACCGAGCGGCTGGAGGCGTATCGTGTGGGTGGAGCTAAAGAATGACGAGTGCGAACAAAGCGGTGACGTCCTCAAGCGTGGAGAAACCCATCGCTATCGATCTCAGCTAATACAGATAATGATCCAGAATCATCCGGAGGCTGAAATAAATTGAACAGGAGAAACAGCAGCAGCAGGACGTCCGTCTCTGTGGTATGGACTGTATTTAGTGGCCTGTCAACATTTTTGTGTGTTTACTCGCAGTTTATGAGGACCTGATTCGGTTTATGGACTATTGTATGCGACTAAACCTTAGCAGTAGCAAGGAAAACGGTTTTGCACGACAGACTAGTGTAACGTTATACAGAGAACAGCAATGGAGTCCGTTAGCGCATTTGAATGACGAAGCACGCGATCGTGTCGTTTACTGATGTTTACTGAGTGTTTATGGGCGTGCGTTTCCTCTCTAGCTCTAGTCACGCGCGCACCCTACCGGGAGAAGAGCCCGTACGGCCCATACAAGGACCTTCCGCTCTATTAACGTCAAGCCGACCCATACTCGAAAAAAACTCTCCGAAACTTGTGAGAAACCGGAAGGAGTATTTTTGACACAGAAATACTCCATCAAACGTCCAACATTAGTTTTTGAAACTTTGTCTATGTTTAGGATGGGAATCCAAGTCTTTAACAGTGTAAAAAGCTCAGTATGCCCCCCCCCCCCAAAAAAAAAATATCCACCGACGCTCCACTCTGGGCTCCCGTAATGGCTCAGCCCTACCCGTTCGCGTTTGCCACAGAGATGCACAAACAACAAGGATAGCGACTATCAACATACAGTGTCATTCGTAATTGGTTCAGTTTTTCACAGAACAATTAACAATACCCCGCTGCAAAGTGTGTTTGAAGTCTGAACGGAACCGCACTACTCATTTGAGCTGCGCTAACAACGAACTCATACACTGGCGCTGGAGATCCAGTGAGAGAGCGTTTAAGTTCACCACAGAATTAATAACATCGCTACAGCGAGATCTAGTGGAAGCGTTCAGCGCAGAATTCTGTTATAAACCACAGATATCAGATCAAACAGAGCTGAGCGAAGGTCCGGGGTTTCAGTCAGAAATCACCAACATTTAACATGATTTACTGTAGTAAAACCACATGGATTTAATGTTGTTCTTGTCATTATTTACCTCAGGAGTCGTACAACCTTTTGAGATTGAAATTCAAGCACTTTCCAAAGGTTCTCAAGAGCTTCACACTTATTTCCAGCACTTCAAAGCTCTAAATGTCCAATTTTAATGTTATTTTTAATGTGATGGTTTGTAAAACTAAAAGTTTAAAGGGGTCTTGTGAAAGAAATAGTCGAATGTTTTTTAATTTATTTAAATTTTTTATGTGTAATCCATTTTGTGGCAAACAAGCATTTTTATTTTAAAAAGATATGAAATGCCCACCACTATAACCAGCAGAAGAGCACGTATTGATTTATTAGACATTTCCACGCCCTAGTATATGGAGAAAAGTACGTAGTCAAAAATTCTCAGGAAAAACTAAACTTTTCTTCAAATTATGACTAAGTAAAGAGCTCATTTAATAATCACTGAAGCTGTCGATAAGTTCAGTGTTAGACTATTGAAGAACAATGGTAATCTATATTTTATAAGAGCATAACATTTAAATTTTCCCTATACTTTTTTTGCACATTAGTGTTGTTAATAAAAGTTAGGCAAAAGAATAGTTTATAAATATTTTACCTAAATAAAATAAAGTTAAAACTTGTTTTGAACAATTTCTTTCTCATCTGCAGATTGATTTTAAGTAGTAGGAGGGGGAAAAAAACGATTAAAATCGACAATCAAATTTCTTGGCAAAAAATCAGGGATTTTTTTTTGGCCATATCGCCCAGCCCTACCAAATATATTCAACAAATTCCAGCTAGTAACTCGATCAGAATATTAAAGGCTGTCTCACCATCAGCCCCCAGAATTAACAACAAATCATTTAACTAATATTGTGACATGTAGGGCTGCACGATTTGGGGAAAATATATAATTGCGATTATTCTGGGTAAAATTGCGATTGCGATTTAAAATGCGATTATTGTTATTATAATTTTTTACAAATGAAAAGTGTGTGTATATAACATTTTGTGTTTTTATATTAATGTGACTAATAATAATAATTATGATTATTATTACTGCTAAAAATATTTTTAAAAATAAGAAATATTACCATTACAATAACATTTTCATAGTTACAAATAAAATAGAGTATGTCAGAATAAATATAACAATATAATACTAATACTACTTATTATTATTATTTTTGTAATATTTTACAGAAAACTTATTTTACAAAAAAAAACCAAAAACTGCTGGGTTACACCTATTAATATGCAGACAGCCTATGACTAAAAAACATCAGAAAGGTCTAAGCCTAAGGAGTTATTCTTAAAGTCTGTCTTTAATATGAAATATGAACCTCTTGTGCATCCACTGTGGGGGAAAAAACTCCTGTACATTGAAGAAAAACATGGATTGTCCAACAAATTTCAAATTTTTAAAGTTTATTAAGTTTTAAAATGCATTAAGCATTATTTTTCTTATTATTGATAATAATATCTTATTATAACCCAAAAGTTTTTAATTCATCCTGAAAGCCAGAGGGCGCCCTCGAGCGGAAAACGCCACATTTGCCTCAGAGAAGTAATTGACGTTAGTTTTCAGGAAATCCCTGATGTGAAGCTAACGCTGTAAACAGAAGATAGAGACGCTTTGATTAAACATGACGACAATAAACACGACTGCAGCAAAATATGGAGTATTTGAGTTCTTCAAGCCGTCAAGGGTATTTTCTAGGGCTGGGACTTTAACGCGTTAATTAAGATTAATTAATTACGTGACTTTAACGCGTTAATTAATTACGCAAAAAAAAAAAAAAACACTTATTTTTGCACCGCGGAACGTTTTTCAATGAATGAGTTTCGACGGACCGATTATACTGGAACACCAACTAGCGCTCCGGAGTCACGACAACAACAAACCATGGGTGCGTCTCAATCAGATCCCTAGTTCAGTAGTCAGGGCACTGATCAGGGAGTCAGCCCATTGACTTATGTCCTGATCAGTGCCCTGACTACTGAACTAGGGAGCTGATTGAGACGCAGGGATTGTGAACATGAACGAAGAAGCTGATGAGACTGCTTTGCTTGGCCCCGTGGATGGGAAATTTAGTTTTAACAAACGAAAGGATGGAAGCGTCATCAAGAGCATGGTTGTGTGCAAGCTATACAACAAGGAATTTGCGTATCACCGCAGTACATCGAGCCTCAAATATCACAAATATGCTTTTGCTACACTTAATGGCAAACATTGCTCTGGTCTGCTGGACTGAAATAAATAACCAATATTTTGTTGATTAAGCTTATGTGTTCAGTCATTATTCAATGGTATACTAAAAATACATGTGAAAAATTACTTCTCATTGTTCTCAGGTCAAATATTTATATGCAATTAAAATGCGATTAATTTCGATTAATTAATTACAAAGCCTCTAATTAATTAGATTATTTTTTTTTAATCGAGTCCCAGCCCTAGTATTTTAATAATAAAGTGTATTATAATGCAGTGCTGATTGAGATAGAATACTATAAAATAACGCGTCGTCTGCCTCACTCTGATGAGAAGCCACATCAGCTCACACACACACACTCGACTGACGATATGAAGTGAGGTAAAACATGTTATTAAACGTTGCCTTTTGTTGAACAGGTTTATGAACGCTTCACTAGTTTGTGAAGATGTTTGACTCGTGTTGCCTTTTCAAACGCACGTTATAAGGGACTCAAACTCGCAGTCTTTCAGACGGAGCAGCGTTTATCACAGAGCCGCTCTTCGTAACACACTGGGCATTTATTTAATTAAAATCGCAGCCTTTGAGCTTTCATAATCGCACACGAGCCAAATCACGATTGCGGTTCGATTTCGATTAATCGTGCAGCCCTAGTGACGTGACACTGAAGACTAGAGCAACTATCCTGAAAATTCAGCGTTGTATCACAGAAATAAATGATAATTTGAAAAAGTATAATAAATTGTAATAATATATCACAATATGACATTTTTTTCTGTATTTTTGATCAAATAAATGCAGACTTGATGAGCAGAAGAAACTTCGGAATGGAATCAGTCTGTCTTTCCGATTTCAGCGGATGGGGAGTTGTAGAGTGTGTCTGTTATGGATGCCTGGGTTACGGAGAATGTTGAGGGCGTTGTGGATTGCTGTTTTTGTTTCTTTATTAGATTGTCAAAGGTCACTCTGTGTTTAATTTTTAAGTGGTTAAACAAATTTGGGGTGTTCCCTTGCGTTGCAGCCACTACCATGTAGCAAATATTGCAAGTAGCTGCTGTAACTGCCCTCCTTCTGCCATCTTTACTCGCGCCGAGTTTTTAAATTCCAGCGGATGATATGCACACGAGTCATGACCTGAGAGAGTTTGTGGCTTCGGGAGGGGCGGATGTGCTCGTTTCATTTAGACTGCAAGACAAAATAAGAGTGTTCTTGCAAAACAGAACATGGCAAAATAATAGTTTTTTCTCAATTATACTATTTTGGTGATCGTTGGAGCCAAAATCGAAATCGAAATTCAATTAATTGCACAGCCCTATGAGGAGAGACGAATGGACTAAAAATAACATTACCTTCTAAAGGATCTTAATATTAGGAATCTGCTTATTTATTCTCAACAATGTGAATGTCTCAGTTGAGCATTATTTATTTGGATTCGCTACATTTCACCGTGGATTCTTTGGGAAAATAGGTCGCAGTGACATGAGCTCAACATGTCTGTAATCGGCTACAATGCTCATCACTACAACCTTTCACGTCCCCATCTGAATATAATGCTATAATCAACGCTTCACAATTAGTTAACCTTGAGAGCTGTAATAGTAAAATCATGCTTAGAGTTTTTGAGAGGGTTCCACATGTAATACTAGCTATTTCATATCTGAAGACGTTAGCCAATCGCAGCAGTGGGCGTTTACACTGAAGTCTCACAGCAGCCAATAGCTGCAGTGGGCGTTTACACTGAAGTCTAACAGCAGCCAATCGCAGCAGTGGGCGTTAACACTGAAGTCTCACAGCAGCCAATCGCAGCAGTGGGCGTTTACATTGAAGTCTCACTGCAGCCAATCGCAGCAGTGGGCGTTTACACTGAAGTCTCACAGCAGCCAATCGCAGCAGTGGGCGTTTACACTGAAGTCTTACAGCAGCCAATCGCAGCAGTGGGCGTTTACACTGAAGTCTCACAGCAGCCAATCGCAGCAGTGGGCGTTTACACTGAAGTCTCACAGCAGCCAATCGCAGCAGTGGGCGTTTACACTGAAGTCTCACAGCAGCCAATCGCAGCAGTGGGCGTTAACACTGAAGTCTCACAGCAGCCAATCGCAGCAGTGGGCGTTTACACTGAAGTCTCACAGCAGCCAATCGCAGCAGTGGGCGTTTACACTGAAGTCTCACAGCAGCCAATCGCAGCAGTGGGCGTTTACACTGAAGTCTCACAGCAGCCAATCGCAGCAGTGGGCGTTTACACTGAAGTCTCACAGCAGCCAATAGCTGCAGTGGGCGTTTACACTGAAGTCTAACAGCAGCCAATCGCAGCAGTGGGCGTTAACACTGAAGTCTCACAGCAGCCAATCGCAGCAGTGGGCGTTTACACTGAAGTCTCACTGCAGCCAATCGCAGCAGTGGGCGTTTACACTGAAGTCTAACAGCAGCCAATCGCAGCAGTGGGCGTTAACACTGAAGTCTCACAGCAGCCAATCGCAGCAGTGGGCGTTTCCACTGAAGTCTCACTGCAGCCAATCGCAGCAGTGGGCGTTTACACTGAAGTCTAACAGCAGCCAATTGCAGCAGTGGGCGTTTACACTGAAGTCTCACAGCAGCCAATCGCAGCAGTGGGCGTTTGCACTGAAGTCTCACAGCAGCCAATCGCAGCAGTGGGCGTTTACACTGAAGTCTCACAGCAGCCAATCGCAGCAGTGGGCGTTTGCACTGAAGTCTAACAGCAGCCAATCGCAGCAGTGGGCGTTTACACTGAAGTCTCACAGCAGCCAATCGCAGCAGTGGGCGTTTACACTGAAGTCTCACTGCAGCCAATCGCAGCAGTGGGCGTTTACACTGAAGTCTCACAGCAGCCAATCGCAGCAGTGGGCGTTTACACTGAAGTCTCACAGCAGCCAATCGCAGCAGTGGGCGTTTACACTGAAGTCTCACAGCAGCCAATCGCAGCAGTGGGCGTTTACACTGAAGTCTCACAGCAGCCAATCGCAGCAGTGGGCGTTAACACTGAAGTCTCACAGCAGCCAATCGCAGCAGTGGGCGTTTACACTGAAGTCTCACAGCAGCCAATCGCAGCAGTGGGCGTTTACACTGAAGTCTCACAGCAGCCAATCGCAGCAGTGGGCGTTTACACTGAAGTCTCACAGCTGCCAATCGCAGCAGTGGGCGTTTACACTGAAGTCTCACGCTCCTTCAAATCAAAGGCTAAAACCAGGGTTGGAAAAATACCTTTTATTTCTAAATTTTTGATGTAAAAATCATTCTAATATTATTATATTAAGTGCACCCCAGGAAATATTAAACAATGCAGTTCATGACCCCTTTAAACATATTTAAATTATAATTTCTGCAACCTCCCTTTGCCAAGATAACAGCTTTGCATCTTCTCTTATAGTGCGTCTGTCAGATTCAGAGCTCTATGCTTGTGTGTGGACTCTTTTCTTCAGCTCATCCCACAGGTTTTTGAAGGGGTTTGGGTCGAGGACTGCTGTGTCCATGGCCAAACCTTCATTCTGTGGTCAGTGAACTGTTCTGTTGTTTATTTTGAGATGTGCTTTGGATCATTGCCATGCTGGAAGATCCAACCACTGCCCAGTTTAAGCCCCCTGTCAGGGTCAGTCAGGTGTGAATTTAATATCTGCTGGTACTTGATGGAGTTTGATACCGTGACTGTATCCTAACAAGTTGTCCAGGGTCTTTGGAAGAAATTTAGCCGCACAGCATTAAAAACTCACCACCCTACACGTCTTGTGTTTCTGTGTATGCCAAACCCACCTCTGGGGTTTTCCAAAAACAGTGGCAGCGTTTCACAAAAACCTTGTGTATAGTATGAGTCTTTTTGGTAATACAACATTGACATTCTCAAATAATCACATTATATTTAAACAAAATGTAGACGAAAATCCACTAAAAGAACATTACAACAGACTTACCAACACAGGGCTCAACATTAACGCTGATTTTTTTTTGAAGGGAAAAGTGAAAGAGAATTTTACTTGCCCGACGGACAAGAGCCTGAAAACAAAAAATAACTAGCAAATCACTAAAATGCACGAATGATTGTGCGTTAATTTATTGTAAGTAGCAATCGATAATCGATGATAATATATAATGAACTGACGATAACAAGGTCATGCGGTTGACGCTCGTGCAGCTTTGAGGAGAAATTACTACACTAGAGCGTTTAAGCTGTTTCCCGAATACCATCACGACTGAAAATGACACTGATTTCATATGACAGTTTCATAAACAATTAATTAACATTCACTTACATTCACTTAAAGTCACTTACATTTTAGATGCATTATTGAGTGCTTTTGTTCGATTTCAGCAGCGAAAATCATTCACACAGCAGAACCGTAACGCGTCTCACAGCAACAAGTGTGTTACTGAACGATTCAGTGTTTGAATGAATCGTTTGAATGAACGGCTCAATGACTCACTCATTAAGACGGCCACCTGCTGCCACCTACTGGGGGTTTAGTTTCATGTTTAAACATACTTTCCAACATTTCATATGTCTATTCAAAACTACATCTCAAAACATTATTTAATCCAGTTGTAATTTCTCAGTGTAAATTATTTAATTTTATTGTTAACAGCCCTTATAGTGTCTTAATTTAATTAAATGTATTGATCAAATGTAACAATATAAAATTAAACCTGAAGCATAGCCTATATTTAATAAGATTAGGGGGAAATGCCCTTTATAAAAGGTAAAAATATCACAAATTTGAAATGATAAAATAAAAATTCAAAAATATGCATATTTAAATATGTCAAAGCTGATTGAACACTGGTGAGAATATTGCTTCAGAATAAATTATAGTAAGCCTACAACACACACACGCGCGAAATTAAAAAAATATAGAACTTTTTTCAGGACAAGCTAATTTTTTACTCGGACAAGTGAATGAACGATTTACTTGTCCAGCCAAGCACATGAACATGCTTAATGTCAAGCCCTGCAACAATACAACAATACTGAAACAGCCCTATAATTCACTGTGTCCTAACCATGGGTGAAAAATTATCTTTTCCATGCTAATCAGAGATTTTTTGTACCAACCAGCTGCAACGGCGATTCACGACGATTCTATTTTATAAACACGGCGTTGTGGCTGAAAAAAACATACAAAGTATGAGAAGTGCAGATTTTGTGCTTTATTTAATGTAAAAAGATTTTAAAGTGAGTTATCATTGAATATCATTTTTGTGACCTTTTATAGACATAGCCTTACTGAAAGCAACAATGGATAATTCACCTCAGATCTTGAAAATAAATTAAATAAAACAACTATGTTCAAACCATCAACTCAAGGTGAACAAACAAGTGTATTCTATGTAATGCAGTATGCATGGGCGTCGGAAGCAAATAAGAAGTGGGTGGGTCAGATTCTCTCAGATTTTCTTTTTTTCCCGGAGTAATGTTAGATTCCATTTACATTAAATACATATATACCGCTGTTTACTATCGATTGATTGGGACAGACACTGACACTGAGTTATTTACCCTGGCTGTAGGGGTAAGACGCGTCATCTAGTTTTGACGCAAATCGATCAAAGGTTCAAATCCGCCTTTTGCCAAACTCACTCTACTCCCTTTTCCCATCACATATCAGATCGGAAAGGCATTTATTTTCAATAAAAAAGAAGAAAATATTGGAAATTAAGGGTCAAACGTGTTTAATACTAAGTGTTTCTCGGTTAGGGGTCGGTAAACAGACATGCTGAATTAAAGACGATAAAACTGAGTGGGTTCAATATCATGGGTTGTAAAAAGCGGGTTGGTTTCGTCCCACACACGCAATGGTTCCGACGCCCATGGCTGTTTGTATTTTTAATCATGCTAAAATGGTGTAAGATTTAGGAATTTTATATTGTACTTATTCATTTTGTTACAAATGCAGTCAGTGCGCTTGTGGAGAGAGCCTGCCCACAAGCTTTCTGATTGGCTGTGATTTTTTGATTGATTGATCTCTGGTTGATTCTGGTTTGCTGCTAAAAAACCAAATAAAAAAGGTACCACATGAATAAAACACTCTGCTCTATCTTTAATGCTGATGGCCTAATTTTCTCCTGGAGGGTCCTGGACATCTTGATCAGATACATGGCATCATGGATTCGATCAAATACCAACAGATAAAAAATCAAAACCTGACAGCCTGTGCTACAAATCTTATAATGGGCCATGTTTGGATCTTCAAAAATGAAAGTGATCCAAAAACAAAGAAACAAAATCAAAACAAAAATGGGTCACTGAGCATAAAACCTAGCATCTGCAATGGCCATCCCAGTCCCTTACCTGAACCCTATGGAAAATGAGTGGGGTAAACTAAAGAGAAGAAGCACCAGCATGGATCTGGGAATCTGAAGGAATGGGAGAGATGTAACTACACCCTTGCTTCATTTAGTATACGCGGATTCATGAATATGCAAAATAGCCCCCGCCTCCACTCACTCACACAGACTCAGGAATACAGTCGGCCAACTCACTGAGGTATACGCTGCACAATGGAGCTCTTTACTATTAATATGATTATCCTTTTGCATGATTATGTTTTTAAACAGCTGATAATGTGTTGCTAATGTTACACAAAACATGTTCCCATTCACCATCTCAGTCTGCCTTCAGCGTTAGTCAGCATCCTTAGAAACGCTTTGAACTACTCAGAACGTCAGTGGTTAAAGGCATATAGTTCATCAGATCATCGTAATATACATAAATCATCCGCTATATTGCTAAATCTACCCAAATTTTCATACAAACCGAAAAATCTCCTGGGATAACCGGCTTCTCTAGACTCTCCTGCTTCAGAGAATAGTTAATGATATGATAAAGCCACGCCCACACGTTGACGTGATTGGTTACAAGGTAGTTTGTGACACCAGAAACACTGGCGATTTAAAACCGTGTTTTTGAGACTATCTTTGGTTCAATGCAGTTTTAAAGAGAGAATACTCAGCAATGGTGTTGACATGAATGTGCACGGTTTGTCTTAAAGCATATTAAAAACTTGATTTTCACCACAGGTGAAATTATATCCGCATTAATTCACCCATTAATACGGATATGCCTGAGGTTATCCCTTAAAGGGGTACTTCAGCGCTGGGAAGATGAATCTGTATTTAAACTGGGTCAGTACAAATGTGAAATTATTTTTGAATTTGGTGCTTTCTAGACTGAGAAAAGACAGAAAATGTATTTTTGTGGATGAAAGACTACAATTCCCAGAATGCTTAGCTGCCCTGTGAGGCCATTCCCAAAGCCACCGCTACTGGATTACAGTGACTGAGTTCAGAAAGTACAATTAAATACTGATTGTGTGTGTTCAATATAACGATTGAGTCGCCGCGTGAGTCTCACAGCAGACTCAGATTAGGAGTCAGATTACATTTAACGTCATAAATGAGCTGATGAGCTCTCGTGATGAGAGCTGAGGTAATTGCAACCACATTCGCGGCATACATTCACAACGCGTTTTCAGTTCATGCCTTTGGAAGCTTAACTTTAATAGAAATTAATTTGAGAAGTTAAAACACTTACATTGCTTAGCATCCGTTTAAATTAATGCCTGTAGCTGAGCAGTGCTGTGAGTGTGATCTCCATTCCCCATGCACGAGTTGAAAACATGCGGAAATGGCTCCCTCTGCTGGCTGTAGTCTTTAGCCTTTGGGCAAACATTCCTCTCCTCAAGGGATGCTCAGTCTGCTCAATTTGCATATGAGATCTGTTTTGAACACTGATTTTACTCTGCTGGATGGGGAAAGATGTCGCTTATACGACTGTGTCTTTGCTGTGAGGTTAGCGTGTTGACGTGAGTCTGTTTGATGTGTCTCAGGACAGGGGTTTTTTGTCTCTGTGACAGATTCCTGAAACTGGAAGAATGCTGAGGAATATCTGCCCTCGTAACCACCCGAGAGCTGTGAGAGAATAAGAGTGTGCGTGAACAATGAACAGGAACACACACTGGTACACATGTTGTGTGTTACTGACTGAGTGCTGTATATCTGCTCCTTTTCACTTTTCATTTCATGGGCGTGCATCTTGAGGAAAAACACATGTTCCTCCTCTGGCTCCTCTCTGTCCTCCCACATCATCTCCTGACGAGTCTATGGTTAATCAAGACTCAGCCGAGATGCTCCATCTGCGAATGCATCCGCAGGTGTGTGTCACAGTCTGTATGCAACAAATTAAATTGTGCAATCCATAGTTTTCACGTGTCGTCACACACTTATAGGAACACCCTTCTGGAGGGCAAAACAAGGCTCTCCTCCATTGCCCGCCAGTCATTTTTTTTTTACCAGACTTGTAGTCAGTATTAATGCAGTAAGACAGTGATATTAAAATGCCAAATTCAATATATACAGTGCCTTGCGAAAGTATTCGGCCCCCTTGAACTTTGCAACCTTTTGCCACATTTCAGGCTTCAAACATAATGATATAAAACTGTAATTTTTTGTGAAGAATCAACAACAAGTGGGACACAATCATGAAGTGAAACAAAATTTATTGGATATTTTAAAAACTGAAAAATTGGGCGTGCAAAATTATTCGGCCCCCTTAAGTTAATATTTTGTAGCGCCACCTTTTGCTGCGATTACAGCTGTAAGTCTCTTGGGGTTTGTCTCTATCAGTATTGCACATCGAGAGACTGACACTATTGCCCATTCCTCCTGCAGAACAGCTGGAGCTCAGTGAGGTTGGTTGGAGGACGTTTGTGAACAGCAGATTTCAGTTCTTTCCACAGATTCTCGATTGGATTCAGGTCTGGACTTTGCCTTGGCCATTCGAACACCTGGATATGTTTATTTCTGAACCATTCCATTGTAGATTTTGCTTAATGTTTTGGATCATTGTCTTGTTGGAAGACAAATCTCCGTCCCAGTCTCAGGTCTTTTGCAGACTCCATCAGGTTTTCTTCCAGAATGATCCTGTATTTGGCTCCATCACTCTTCCCATCAATTGTAACCATCTTCCCTGTCCCTGCTGAAGAAAAGCAGGCCCCCACACCATGATGCTGCCACCACCATGTTTGACAGTGGGGATGGTGTGTTCAGGGTGATGAGCTGTGTTGCTTTTACGCCAAACATAACGTTTTGCATTGTTGCCAAAAAGTTCAATATTGGTTTCATCTGACCAGAGCACCTTCTTCCACATGTTTGGTGTCTCCCAGGTGGCTTGTGGCAAACTTTAAACGAAATGTCTTTCTTCTTGCCAATCTTCCAGAAAGGCCAGATTTGTGCAGTATACGACTGATTGTTGTCCTATGGACAGAGTCTCTCACCTCAGCTGTAGATCTCTTCAGGTCCTTCAGAGGGATCATGGGCCTCTTGGCTGCATCTCTGATCAGTCTTCTCCTCGTATGAGCTGAAAGTTAAGAGGGACGGCCAGGTCTTGGTAGATTTGCAGTGGTCTGATACTCCTTCTATTTCAATATTATCGCTTGCACAGAGCTCCTTGGGATGTTTAAAGCTTGGGAAATCTTTTTGTATCCAAATCCGGCTTTAAACTTCTCCACAACAGTATCTCGGACCTGCCTGGTGTGTTCCTTGTTCTTCATGATGCTCTCTGCGCTTTAAACGGACCTCTGAGACTATCACAGAGCAGGTGCATTAATAGACTTGATTACACACAGGTGGATTCTATTGATCATCATTAGTCATTTAGGTCAACATTGGATCATTTAGAGATCCTCACTGAACTTCTGGAGAGAGTTTGCTGCACTGAAAGTAAAGGGGCCGAATAATTTTCCACTCCCAATTTTTCAGTTTTTGATTTGTTAAAAAAGTTTGAAATATCCAATACATTTCATTCCACTTCATGATTGTGTCCCACTTGCTGTTGATTCTTCACAAAAAAATTACAGTTTTATATCATAATGATTGTTTTTTTTCTGCTGTAAAGTTGGGCATTTTAATATGGGGCTCAATAAGATTCTGCTCCTTCTGGAGCCTGTCCCTTTTGGCCAGTTGAGGAATTGCAGTTAAATTACTTCCATATTGGCATCATGAGAGACCGCGGGAGTTTGCCACTTGGGTCATACTCAATTCTAGTCAGAATATGAGTCTGATGCTCCATTGGGCTGTGATTATTGGGGCGGGTTTCAACCCAACCAGTAAAGACCTCAATTGGACAGACCTACAACCAATCAGAGCAATGGAGTAGATGATGTATGTTGAGCGGCGCATATTAGTGGGAAGTTCGGATCATTTGAATCTCGTTCAGCAAAATGAACAAATTGCTTTTCAAATAATTTTGTTTATTTCAGCAGAATATAATTAAAATGTCACATGTTAAATTCCCCAACACATCTAGTAGCTTCTTATGCAAACGCTGATCACATTTGGAATAAATAAATAAATGATAAGCTAATGAAAAATAAGTTATTCAGGCTATGCAGTCTAGTAGTTAACCTCACCTCCGAATCCAAGTCATTCTTTCTTTTGTGAATTCACATTTAATCACATCTGCTCCCTGGAAAGATTAGTAACGTTACACCAATCCTGTCTTCGGGTTTGAGTCGTTAGTTCCGTCATTCGTTATCACAGCCCCATTGGCTAAATACGTTGCGTTATCTGTCAATCATCGTATAAAGCCGCCCTGACAATTTGATTGGTCCAAACAGTTTCTGTTCGGGCATAATTACTCCACAACGGATCAAGTCCAGACTGAATTGCACGACCTCAAATGTTGTGGGCGGGGCTAAATTCGGCTGGCATCCAGGCTAGTTTGAAAGTGTTTTGAAAGCGTTGACCAGCTGATAGAAACCTGCATTTAAACGCTCCATGTCTATCTGTGTAAGCGTTCCTGTGAAAAGCGTTATTGATTTACAACATGTTTTTGAAGCGCTGATTGTAGTAGCCAATCACAGATATGTTTGATGAGCATATGAGCACAATGACCAGTCAGAGGTGTTTACGATTCTGCTCAACAGCACTCAAAGCGTCACATTTTAAAAATGGCAGTACCAATTTGGTATTGTGGTTGATACCTTTGACAACACTAGTGTAGAATAAAGCTGAAGTATGTGCAAAATTAAGCATTTACATTTGCATGTTAGACTGGATCGCCTAAACACAATCAAGCCTTCAAAAAATTTGGTGAACCACCCCTTTAATCGATTAATTGACCCTTCGCTAAGCCCCGCCCCCTGTAGTTACTGTTGCTACGCCTGTCAAGCTTTTGCGCCTGGCACGTCTATTACAGTATGTATGCGCCGGTGTCAGACATTTCCGCGGAGATAATTAGTCATTTCTGGCGAACAGGAGAAATATCTGAGCGAGTAAGAAAAAAGGGACTGCAGTATGTATTTGCGGGATATATCCGCGACATATTATGCAACCGATTACAGAATAATTTCAATAAAATTGAAGCTAAAGCCTATGGTCTCAGCGCAATCAGCAGCTGCCTCATGTGTATGTTCATGCACAACAGGGTAAGTAAAATGAGAAAATAATCGAATAATTATAAATCAAACAACTTATCAATTAATCTTATGGAATAAACACAAGACATTAGCCTGAAAACTTTGCAATGATTCTCCGGCTTAACGTTATATTTAGCGCGCCGGGCTACGCTCACATGTCGTGTGTCTATAATCTACTCCTTGGACCTGGCACTAGCCTGAGATTCTGACCTGAGCCATTCATCAAAGACCACACATTTACTGAAACCTTATAACAGAAAGCCACTCTCTCAAACATGATGGGTTTTATTAATATTATAAACACAGCCACTGCAACAATCCTCATGATGAAGGTCTTAATTTGCACACATTTTGTCTAAACAAAACTACAATACAAAACTAATAAATAAAGCTAAGACAGTTCTTTTTATAGTCTATACTGCATCATATGTAATAACTTGCATCAGTCAAAAACCTCATGTATTTTCAGTTTGTTGAAGCAAACGTAGGTGTTTTTGTTAATCCTGACGACATTTAACGTTGTGAATGGGGTCTCACACACACACTGCTTGATTCAAGGCTGGTATTTCTTACCTTCAGTTTTACGTTTTGGGGAAGGAAAAAAAATACACCATCTGTCCAAACTTTTAGGATAGGCATCAGATTTGCACAATCCATACGCACAGATTTGCATCGGTTTCCCTCGCTCGAAAGCTTGACAGACCTTCTGTGCCTAGTTACGGTTGCTAAGCCACGATTGGCCTGTGGTGGTATTTGGGCGTGGCTTAGCGAAGGGTCAATTGCTCATTAATTTAAACAACGATCAATCATGGGAATTTGTGTAAATTGACATCCCTAGTCTGAACACATTCTGATTTACATATTCAAATGAAAGAATTATAGGTAAGCGCATTACCTGATCAGAACACTCGTGACCTGTGGTGACCCAAAGATAGTGTGAGCGAGATTAAAATCTGTCAGCCCTTTGGACCACCAGTGGCCACTGGGAACGGTACGAGGCATATCTGCAGAACTAATGCAGGGGAATGTGGGGAATTTGACAGGGCCTTTGTATGGAGGTGTGTGTTTGTGAGTGTGTTTGCGTTCATTGTGATGAGATGTGTCACTCTGGTGCGGAAGAACAGAAGAATGAGAACGGGCCAACCATGAGGTCAGAACAACATGAATGAAATAGTATTTTCACATATTAGAATAACTTCTGCTTTGTCAAACCTGTAACGCTTACAGGTAGATTACCTTCCCTCTGTAAAAAAAAAAAAAAAGGTGAAATGTCCCATATATATATATATATATATATATATATATATATATATATATATATATATATATATATATATATATATATATATATGGTGAATCATCATAATTATGGCCACTTTATTATATTAATGACAATGCAACATAATGACCATAAGCACTAAATATCAGATCAAAATAATCAAACATAATTAAACAGTTACATGAAAATTGTCATCATTTATTTACCCGTATGTTGTTCAAAACCTGTATTTTCTGTCCTTTAAATAACATAAAAGAAGAAATTTGGAAGAATATTTGTAACCAAACAGTTTCGGTTTTCATTGACTTTCATTATATGGACAAAAATAAATTGGTTACATTCTTCCAAATTTCTTATTTTATATGCTGTAAAAGAAAGAATGTGCATATTTGGGTGGACTTTCCCTTTTAAATTGCTATTCAGATTTTATGTGGTTTACTTGAGTCTGGAGGGCTGGGAGAGTCGTGCAACTTTAAATGTGCTGTGGATTTCTGTTATGAAACTGTTTTTCCTTTTAATCCATTTATACACTTGTACTAGTAGTACAAAACACAGAACCGGCTTTTAAACAGCAATACAAACCAGATTTAAAGGGTTTTGAAGCATTTATAGTTCAAATCAGTCCAGATCATTCATCGGTGAATCAGTGTTGTTTTGTATAATATTAGTGCATTATTTTGTACAGATCAGTACTTCTGTGGTTTACAGCTGCATTCTACATGTGCTCTACGTTTGTGAGAAGTGTGTGTGTGTGTGTGTGCGTGCACTGTACATGCGTGTGAGTGATGCGTGCATGTGATTGCATGTGTGCACGCCAGCTGTGTTCGTGTGTTCGGCATGTTATGGTGGATAACCTGAGCATGTTATACAGAACTAATCCTAAAGACTTGCTCTAAAACTCATTGAAATCTCATTGAAATCTTAAATTCTGTGCATTATTATTGCATTAATTAATTAATGTATTATGCGTTAATATTATATATTAAACCAATGCACTTAATTTGTGATATTTTCTTAGGGAGATTCTAAGACAACCAAGACATTTATTAAGTTTAAAGTGTTAGTTCACACAAAGAAGAAATTTCTGTCATTAATTCCTCACTCTTATGTCGTTCCAAACCTGTAAGACCTTTAGTTTTGTTGAAATACACAGATTAGGCATAACATTATGACCTAATATTGTGTTGGTCCCCCTTTTTGCTGCCAAAACAGACCTGACCCGTCGAGGCATGGACTCCTCTAGACCCCTGAAGATGTGCTGTGATATCTGGCACCAATATGTTAGCAGCAAATCCTTTAAGTCCTGTAAGTTGTGAGGTGGGGCCTCCATGGATCAGACTTGTTTGGTAAGCACATCCCACAGATGCTCGATTGGATTGAGATCTGGGGAATTTGGAGGCCAAGTCAACGCCTCAAACCATTCCTGAAGCGTTTGTGCTTTGTGTCAGGAGCATTATCCTGCTGGAAGAGCCACAGCCACCAGAATACCGTTTCCATGAAAGGCTGAACATGGTCTCAGCAATGCTTAGGTAGGTGGAGCGTGTCAAAGTAACATCCACATTAGGGCTGGGATAAACGATTATTTTTTAAACGATTAATCTAGCGATTATTTTTTCGATGCATCGATTAATCTAACGATTAATTTTTCCTGCCCGATTCAGTTACGATTCGATTCGATTACCGATTATCTCCCCATTAATTGCCTAATAGCAATTTATACATGTTGATTTAATTATCTGAATGAAAAAACTAATTCCTTAACATTGCAATATATGTTTATTGCTCTTAAAATTCCAAAGTAAGACTATACAAGAGCAATGCATTCAATAAAACCTTGAAAACATAAAGTAGGCTTCACACACACACACACACACACACACACACACACACACACACACACACACACACACACACACACACACACACACACAAATAAATAAGTAAACCTACAACAAAGAAACATTATACGATTTTTCTATGTATGCAACTCAGCCTACAGGCTATGCCCATCGATTAAATATCAACAAGTTGGTTAATCAAATCCGGGGACACACTGCAAGCGTGAGCGTCTCGGCTGCGTGGCGTGTCCGTTTTTGTTTCGGCTCACATGTTAACAGGTTGGAGTTTGCACACTGCCTGTGACGCGCGGAAAACGCGTGCATGCTATAAATAGAAGAGCGCCTATTTTTCACGCGTGTTGGGAGCGTCTCCAGGCAAAATAGAATAGGAAAAGATGTTTATATATCATGTTGACACAAATACATATTAATAAATTACATTTTCATGTTTGAAAGTCTGTAGGTTTACATAAATGCAGATATAGGCCTAATTGTAATAATAAAAAATGTCAATTATCGATTTTGAAATATTGCAACTGTCAATACAGAACGAAATATTCTGTAGCCTAGTATTTGCCGTCAATACCATAGATATGTGGCTACTGCCGACGTTTTCTTTGCTGTATCAGTAGGCTATTTATGTTTAACATTAGGAATAGGGCTTCCCTCCGCATCAATAGCAGCAGCAGCGCCGCGTCAGACACGCTTCTAGTGTGCAAAGGCAGAGAAAACGCCACGCAGCCCCGTGGCTGACCCGCAACAGAAACGCCACGCGCATCCGCGGCATATGACAGTGAAAACAGTTACATGTAGAGTGCATTACGGGCGCCAATATTCCGTTTAAAACCGGAATAGTCCTGGGATGAAACTGCTCACTTAGAGGATGGATACCCTCGGTCACATCAGCGCGATTAGACATTGAACATTTTAAATTTAAAACAGCTTATTATGTAGGTAACGTAGCCAATGTGTCCGATGCTTTCACTTGATGCAAACGTTTGTTTTTGTGATTAAAATACATCAAATATTACCAAACATCTGTCTTCCTGTGTGCAGAAATTTGTTTATGTAGCCGTGACAACAAAACGCGTGCGCGCATGCCTGTGATGCTCCGTGCGCACCGCGCGCCAACCCCATAGACTGTGGCCAACCCGCAAGCCTTGCACTTCTGAAAGTCTGAGGAGCCACTCGTGTTGCTACCATAGATATACATAATAATCAATATACTTAATTACATAATATACTTTATTATGTACATCTATGGTTGCTACTACTCTCCGGCGCCGCCATCTTTATTTTGAGTCTGACGAATCGACACGCATATTTTGCGTCGACGTATTTTTGACCCAAGGTTTCCCAGCAGAACATTGCCCAAAGCATCACACTGCCTCCGCCGGCTCGCCTTCTTCCCATAGTGCATCCTGGGGCCATGTGTTCCTCAGGTAAGCCACACACACACACACACCCGGCCATCCACGTGATGTAAAAGAATACGTGATTCCTCAGACCAGGCCACCTTCTTCCATTGCTCCGTGGTCCAGTTCTGATGCTCACGTGTCCACTGTTGGTGCTTTCGGCGGGGTCAGGGGTCAGAGGTCACCCTGACTGGTCAGCGGCTATGCTGCCCCATACGCTACAAACTGAGCTGCTCTGTGTATTCTGACTCCTTTCTGTCAGAACCAGCATTAACTTCTGGAGCAGTTTGAGCTACAGTAGCTCGTCTGTTTGATCGGACCACACAGGCCAGCCTTCGCTCCCCACGTGCATCAATGAGCCTTGGCCGCCCATGACCCTGTGGCCGGTTCTCCACTGGTCCTTCCTTGGAGCACTTTTGATAGATACTGACCACTGCAGACCGGGAACAGCCCACAAGAGCTGCAGTTTTGGAGATGCTCTGACCCAGTCGTCTAGCCGTCACAATTCAGCCCTTGTCAAACTCGCTCAAATCCTTACACTTGCCCATTTTTCCTGCTTTTAATACATCAACTTTGACTTGCTGCCTAATTTATCCTTCTCCTCGATACCGGACCACAAGCAATGCAGACACTTTAGGATGGGCCACGGAAATCACTGTCTAATAAGTTCACTAACATTTTCAAACTTGTGAAACTGTGGGGGATCTTGTGTTCCTCTGAACCCCACATGAGAGAGCAGCTGTGTTATTGAGCTCTAGACTCAGCGTTGCTTGCTTTCGTCTCTGTTTGTGTGTAGTATGAGCTTGTGTGTGATGGCACTGCACACAGCTGCTCATATTTCACCTACACTCAAACCTGTTACCACAACTTCATTAAACGCATTGGTGCAAGAAGAAATATATTAATTAAAAAAATATCTGTTTTGGTGACACATTTACATTGTGTAATTTGCTTTAAAAAAATTACGTTGCTGTAACTATTATGGGGCGGGACGATATGAAAATCAAAATCTCGATTAATTGAACCTTTTACCTCAGTTACACAGAAAAATAGGGTGTCAAAATTGTACCTTTAGGAGTACAACAGCTTTTCGTTGGGGCAGTACCCTTAAAAGGATATATTTGTACCATTTTTACCACAAAAAGGTTCATAGTAGTACCTTAAGGTACACATTTGTACTCAAAGGTACTAATATGCACCTTTCAGGAGTAAAAAAAGGTACAAAGATGTCCTTTTAAGGGTACTGCCCCAACGAAAAGCTGTTGTACTCCTAAAGGTACAATTTTGACACCCTATTTTTCTGTGTGTATGATTAATGAATGTTCATTAATTTTTTTCTGGGGTTTGTACTGTAAATATGCTCAACTTTTAAAGGTGGGATCTTTTTTTTCTAATAAAAGAGTGCATATTATTCATATTATTTGCATTAAGAAGATTGCGCGTGTGAATTAGGGGTGTAAAAATACATTGATATAGATCAATGCATCGATGCCAAGCGTTAGATACCTGTAGGCTATTTATATATTTAAGAGGCACATTTGTTTTAACACTCTCCATATTTTCACACAATGTCAGATCAACAAATGTTTATGATTTTTATACATTTTGTCCATCAATTTGTGTTCATGCTACAAATTAAGTTCCTCTAACTCAATGTAGACGTTTGTTTTTAAGAGTGTAGTTTAATATTATTCCCTTTTATGCACTCGTCTACTCCTGATCAATCAATCAATCAACTTTACTTATATTGCGCTTTTACAATGCCGATTGTTTTTTATTTATTTATTTGCACATAATGTACGTTGGGCGTTATTGTGAATTCCTTCTCTGCTGGTTGATCTTTGTTGATGAGTGTTGTTGTATGTTTATGTCTTAATGTGGAGAATTTGCTGCAAATCCAATTTCCCCTTGTGGGACAATAAAAGTACTTTGACTTTGACTTTGTGTCAAAGCAGCTTCACAGTGTCAAACAGGACAATACTGCCACAAAATTAGATTTGGCTGTACAGTCGTTCTGGAGAAAACAGTGATGTTATCAGCTTATTTTAATTTATCATAGAGCGACAATGTTGGCAGATCAGTATTATAGTTTTATAGAATTAAATAAGACCTAATTAATTAATTTTATTTGTATATTTAGTTAAATAACTTAGATCAGTGGTTCTCAAACCTGTCCGGGAGTACCACCTGCCCTGCACATTTAGTATGTCTCCCTCATCTAACACACCTGATTCAACTCATGAGCTCATTAGTAAAGACTGCAAGACATCAAAATGGGTGTGTTTGGCTACGTCTACACTAATCCGGATAAATTTAAAAACAGTTTTCGTCTAAAAACGCTCCGCATCCACACTATCATTTTCAATCGTTTTCCAAAAAATTTTCATCTACACTGAAACGTCTGAAAACACTTACATCCCCGTACTGCGCATGAGCAAATCCAAGACGCTTCGACTTGCGTCATTTATGCTACTCGTTTATTTACTCTTTGAAATTTTGCGGCAATGTCGAGAAAAGACACTGAGTTTTTTAACAGTATGTACAAACTGACATTAATATTTAACAAGGCTGTCAAAACAGAAAGCATACGAAACAACTGCTGTACTTGTCTACGGGTGCGAGCGTGCGTCTATGTGTGCGAGCGTGCATCTGTGTTTGCATCTGTGTGCGAGCGTGCGTCTATGTGTGCGAGCGTGCCTCTACGTGTGCGAGCGTGCGTCTACGTGTGCGAGCGTGCGTCTACGTATGCGAGCGTGCGTCTACGTGTGCGAGCGTGCGTCTACGTGTGCGAGCGTGCGTCTACGTGTGCAAGCGCGCGTCTACGTGTGCGAGCGCGCGTCTACGTGTGCGAGCGCGCGTCTACGTGTGCGAGCGCGCGTCTACGTGTGCGAGCGCGCGTCTACGTGTGCAAGCGTGTGTCTATGTGTGCGAGCGTGCGTCTATGTTCGCATCCATGTGTGCAAGCGTGCATCTATGTTCGCATCTATGTGTGCGAGCGTGCATCTATGTTCGCATCTATGTGTGCGAGCGTGCATCTATGTTCGCATCTATGTGTGCGAGCGTGCGTCTATGTTCGCATCTATGTGTGCAAGCGTGCATCTATGTTCGCATCTATGTGTGCGAGCGTGCATCTATGTTCGCATCTGTGTGCGAGCGCGCATCTATGTGTGCGAGCGTGCGTCTACGTGTGCGAGCGTGCGTCTATGTGTGCAAGCGTGCATCTATGTTCGCATCTATGTGTGCGAGCGTGCATCTATGTTCGCATCCATGTGTGCGAGCGTGCGTCTATGTTCGCATCCATGTGTGCAAGCGTGCATCTATGTTCGCATCTATGTGTGCGAGCGTGCATCTATGTTCGCATCTATGTGTGCGAGCGTGCATCTATGTTCGCATCTATGTGTGCGAGCGTGCGTCTATGTTCGCATCTATGTGTGCAAGCGTGCATCTATGTTCGCATCTGTGTGCAAGCGTGCGTCTATGTTCGCATCTGTGTGCGAGCGCGCATCTATGTGTGCGAGCGTGCGTCTACGTGTGCGAGCGTGCGTCTATGTGTGCAAGCGTGCATCTATGTTCGCATCTATGTGTGCGAGCGTGCGTCTATGTTCGCATCTATGTGTGCAAGCGTGCGTCTATGTTCGCATCTGTGTGCGCGAGCGTGCATCTATGTTCGCATCTATGTGTGCGAGCCTGCGTCTACGTGTGCGAGCGTGCGTCTGTGTTCGCATCTATGTGTGCGAGCGTGCGTCGACGTGTGCGAGCGTGCGTCTACGTGTGCGAGCGTGCGTCTATGTGTGCAAGCGTGCATCTATGTTCGCATCTGTGTGCAAGCGTGCGTCTATGTTCGCATCTATGTGTGCGAGCGTGCGTCTACGTGTGCGAGCGTGCGTCTATGTGTGCAAGCGTGCGTCTATGTTCGCTTCTGTGTGCAAGCGTGCGTCAATGTTTGTATCTGTGTGCAAGCGTGCGTCTATGTTCGGATCTATGTGTGCGAGCGTGCGTCTATGTTCGCATCTGTGTGCAAGCGTGCGTCAATGTTCGCATCTGTGTGCAAGCGTGCGTCTATGTTCGGGGTGTTAAAATGTGCAGGGCTGTTGGTACTCCAGGACAGGTTTGAGAACCATTGACTTAGATCATAATTTTAGTGTCCCCAACTGAGCAAGCCAAGCCAATGGCGACAGTCTGATAACTAAATGCATGTGAATGGTCGATTAACAGAAAGCTTTAGCTCCTCTCTCTCCTTTCCTCTCTGCAGCTTTAGACTGTGAAGTCAGGCAATGGGGTCCCTGGTCTCCCTGTTCGTCCGTCTGTGGGGCGGGGACTACAGAGCGAAGCCGGCAGGTAGCCACGCCCCCACGGAACGGAGGCACGCCCTGTCCCGATCTCAAACAGCGCAGAGGTTGTCTCGGACACACCGAGGCCTGCAGTGCAGCTAAAGGTAATATACAGACTTGCTACGATTATCATGTCAACAGTTCAGTTCAATATCACGATGCATCACGAATCGTTGCATTTTCAATTTTCACTATTACTGCACAAGGCTAAGTATTTGTCAATGAATACCAACAGTCAGATAAATAAACTCCCTTTTTATTTGATCTGCTCCAACAAAGTTCCCTTCCTGAATGTAGCAAATATCAAACACAATTTCAGTCTGAACACAGCAGACGACAGGAGCATTTAGAGATAATAAAAACTAGTAAATAGACTACTAAAAGCGTCAAGTAGTGCACTTAAGTTACAATAACTCTCACACACACTTACAAGCACAGACACATACATACTCGCATGCGCACAAACACCACTCGCGAGTGCTCACAAGCACACACTCTCAAGCATGCACACACATAAACACTTGCTCGCAAGCACACACTTGAATGCACACAGACACACTCGCAAGCACATGCTGGCACAGATGCACATGCACACACAAGCATGCACACATAGACAAACATGCTCGCAAGCACACATAAGCCCTATTCGCACGGGACTAGTATTATCTGGACCTCTGGTGATTTCTAATAATTGCAGAGAATGTCTGTGATCTTAATCCCGTGCGAATCGGCCATGTCTGTAATTTGTAAAGTAAAACCTACCATATTTCGCCGAACACCGAGGTCCTGTGATAATCGTAGTCCCGTGCGAATCGACATCTCTGTGATTTGGCGCGGATTAGGTGGATCGTATATCATTTTTGCAAGGTTTTTTTTTTCCTGTGAGCATTTCTATCTTTATCTTTCACGAAGAATGGAGTCTGCATTCATAATGCACACCGTTATAAATTCCTGTGCAGCCGCACGGATTACTTTCACTTTAGAATGAGTATCAATTTGGGACTAAACTGACTGAATGGTGTGTTTAATATTAACATCAATGCTTAATGAAAAACAGAATAGAACATTACAATGACAAGCTCGTTTAAATGGCCGCTTTTACATTTAGCATTGAAACTGAATCATCCGCCGTGTGTCAGCTTCTCACTCGCGATAAATGAACTCTGACTCCTGCCGCTGGTCTTTGCTCCGTTCATGGCGTCTGTTCGCTAACTGAACGAAATTATGTTTATTTATTACTATAAAAAAATCAAAACGATATCGATGCCTGTTTATGATTTACAACTATATCTATAACGAAGTCTTGACATCATATCCGGGAGAAGTCAGTAAATTCGAATAAAATCAGGCTTTGCTTATCCTGTGTGAATGCGCCACGCAAAACTCAGATGTGGGAGTAATTTCTAAATCACAGAGGTCTCTAGATAATACTAATCCTGTGCGAATAGTGCTATAGTACACATGGATGCACACTCGCACACTTAGACGCACACATAGTCGCACACATAGATGCACACTCGCACACATAGACGCACATAGACGCACTCGCGAACACATAGATGCACACTTGCGAACACAGACGCACGCTTGCCCGCAGATGCGAACACAGACGCACGCTTGCCCGCAGATGCGAACACAGACGCACGCTCGCACACATAGACGCACGCTCGCACACGTAGACGCACGCTCGCACACATAGATGCGAACACAGACGCTCGCACACACAGATGCGAACATAGACCACGCCCGCACACATAGATGCAAACAAAGAAGCACACTTGCACACATAGACGCACGCTCGCACACATAGACGCGCGCTCGCACACATAGATGCGAACATAGACGCACGCTTGCACACATAGATGCGAACATAGACGCACGCTCGCACACATAGATGCGAACATAGATGCACGCTCGCACACATAGATGCGAACATAGACGCACGCTCGCACACGTAGAGGCGAACATAGACGCACGCTTGCACACAGATGCGAACATAGATGCACGCTCGCACACATAGATGCGAACATAGATGCACGCTTGCACACATAGACGCACGCTTGCACACGTAGACGCACGCTTGCACACATAGACGCGCGCTCGCACACGTAGATGCACGCTTGCACACGTAGATGCGCGCTCGCACACGTAGACGCACGCTCGCACACATAGACGCACGCTTGCACGCTCGCACACGTAGACGCACGCTCGCACACAGATGCAAACACAGATGCACGCTCACACACATAGATGCACACTCGCACACATAGACGCACGCTCGCACACAGATGCAAACACAGACGCACGCTCACACACATAGATGCACGCTCGCACACATAGACGCACGCTCGCACACAGATGCAAACACAGACGCACACTCGCACACATAGATGCACGCTCGCACACAGATGCACAGACGCACGCTCGCACACATAGATGCACGCTCGCACACATAGACGCACGCTCGCACACAGATGCAAACAGACGCACGCTCGCACACATAGATGCGAACATAGATGCACGCTCGCACACATAGATGCGAACATAGACGCACGCTCGCACACGTAGAGGCGAACATAGACGCACGCTTGCACACAGATGCGAACATAGATGCACGCTCGCACACATAGATGCGAACATAGATGCACGCTTGCACACATAGACGCACGCTCGCACACGTAGACGCACGCTTGCACACATAGACGCGCGCTCGCACACGTAGATGCACGCTTGCACACGTAGATGCGCGCTCGCACACGTAGATGCGCGCTCGCACACGTAGACGCACGCTCGCACACATAGACGCACGCTTGCACGCTCGCACACGTAGACGCACGCTCGCACACAGATGCAAACACAGACGCACGCTCACACACATAGATGCACACTCGCACACATAGACGCACGCTCGCACACAGATGCAAACACAGACGCACGCTCGCACACATAGATGCACGCTCGCACACATAGACGCACGCTCGCACACAGATGCAAACACAGATGCACACTCGCACACGTAGACGCACGCTCGCACACAGATGCAAACACAGACGCACGCTCACACACATAGATGCACACTCGCACACATAGACGCACGCTCACACACATAGATGCACACTCGCACACATAGATGCACGCTTGCACACGTAGATGCGCGCTCGCACACGTAGACGCACGCTCGCACACATAGACGCACGCTTGCACGCTCGCACACGTAGACGCACGCTCGCACACAGATGCAAACACAGACGCACGCTCGCACACATAGATGCACGCTCGCACACATAGACGCACGCTCGCACACAGATGCAAACACAGACGCACACTCGCACACATAGATGCACGCGCGCACACAGATGCACAGACGCACGCTCGCACACATAGATGCACGCTCGCACACATAGACGCACGCTCGCACACAGATGCAAACAGACGCACGCTCGCACACATAGACGCACGCTCGCACACAGATGCAAACAGACGCACGCTCGCACACATAGATGCATGCTCGCACACATAGACGCACGCTCGCACACAGATGCAAACACAGACGCATGCTCGCACACAATGACGCACGCTTGCACACAGATGCAAACACGGACGCACGCTCGCACACATAGAAGCACGCTCGCACACATAGAAGCACGCTCGCACACAGACGCACGCTCGCACACATAGAAGCACGCTCGCACACATAGAAGCACGCTCGCACACAGACGCACGCTCGCACACAGACGCACGCTCGCACACATAGAAGCACGCTCGCACACATAGAAGCACGCTCGCACACATAGAAGCACGCTCGCACACATAGAAGCACGCTCGCACACATAGAAGCACGCTCGCACACATAGAAGCACGCTCGCACACATAGACGCACACTCGCACACATAGAAGCACGCTCGCACACAGATGCAAACACGGACGCACGCTCGCACACAGACGCACGCTCGCACACAGACACACGCTTGCAAGTACATGCTGACACAGACACGGTTGCACACAACTCGCTCCCACACACTTCTGTAGTGAATGATTGTGAATTTATATATTTGAATATATCTAAGTAAAAAGCAGAGTTATACAACCTAACTTTGGAGTGGGTGCATGCATATAATATATATATAATAATCCCTTTAAAATATTAGGTTTTGAAACCAGTGTGTGATCCAGGGTGAGATAACGAGGGAGTGAAAAATGTGAGGTTGTTTATAAAATTGGAGTCAATGTCAGTGCATGAGAATTCCCGCATCGGGATTGCATAACATCAGCATTAATTCATTTCATGAAGAGAAGTATTTTACTACTGCTGTGTCTGTGCGCAGATGTGCTGCATTATTGTTTTTTCAGCTGAGATCTCATAGTAAGACTTTTGAACACAGACAAAAGTTGGCAAATATTTTTTCCCCAAACATCAGTATTTTAGATCGTTTTACACCATTTTATTCACCTTTTAGTGTCTTTGCAGTTTATGTCAATAGTGTTGCACTTTTGACAAATGCATACAAATATCCCATAAATATCTTTCAATCTTTGAGTCAGTCTCATAAAAACTGCATGTATAATACAAGAATGAGGAACATTGTTAAGCATGCCACTGTCTGTGTGTGTTATTGTGCTCTGTCTCTGGAGGAGTTTAATTTGTTCCCTTTCATTATCTTGATCTCTTCCTCCTCTCTAGAGGTGGCCAAAATACTGCCTGACTCATTCAAGCGGAACTTTAAGGACCCCTGGAGACGGCCGCACATGCTTATGAAGGAGGAGAAGAAGAGGTGAGAGCGCTGGAACTGTTTTGAAATCAAGAATAGATCATTCACACACGTTCCTATAACAGAAGGTTGCGCAGTTTAAACATTAACAGTGTCGTCTAGAATTACAATGACCCTCAGATCTAGAACAAGGTGAATATGTAGCTGTTAGTTTGGATTATTGAAATGAGTGTTAGGCATATTTTCAGTCAAACAGACCTGATATGTGGTGGATATCTGTGTTTTGACTATCCGAGTATATGCTGGATATACACTGATCAGGCATAGCATTACGACTACTGAGAGGTGAAGTTAATAACACTGATGATCTCTTCATCACAGCACCTGTTAGTGGGTGGGATATATTAGGCAGCAAGTGGACATTTTGTTCTCAAAGTTGTGTTGGGCAAGCACTCATACGCGGATGGCTGCGTGTGTGTGTGTGTGTCTTACCTGGGGAACACATGGCCCCAGGATGCACTATGGGAAGAAGGCGAGCCGGCGGAGGCAGTGTGATGCTTTGGGCAATGTTCTGCTGGGAAACCTTGGGTCCTCCATCCAAGTGGATGTTACTTTGACACGCTCCACCTACCTAAGCACTGCTGAGACCATGTTCAGCCTTTCATGGAAACGGTATTCTGGTGGCTGTGGCACTTCCAGCAGGATAATGCTCCTGACACAAAGCACAAACGCTTCAGGAATGGTTTGAGGAGCACAACAACGAGTGTGAGGTGTTGACTTGGCCTCCAAATTCCCCAGATCTCAATCCAATCGAGCATCTGTGGGATGTGCTGAACAAACAAGTCCAATCCATGGAGGCCCCACCTCACAACTTAAAGGATATGCTGTTAACATCTTGGTGACAGATACCACAGCACACCTTCAGGGGTCTAGAGGAGTCCATGCCTCGACGGGTCAGCAAAAGGGGGACCAACACAATAAGGAAGGTGGTCTTAATATTATGCCTGATTGGTGTAATAATTAGATATATGTGTCAATGTGCAATCCCTAAAGTTGCCTAAGCTTCAGCCTTTTCATTACAGTACATGTTATTTAAAAAAAAATTATATATATATATATATATATATATATATATATATATATATATATATATATATATATATATATATATATATATATATATATATATATTCCAGTGAAAAGATGGTCACGTTCATCTGAGTGCCACGCCCACATCTCAACAGCCAATCAGCAACTGATGCATCGAATAAGACCCTCCTACTTTTTTATTCAGTAATTCAGTGCACTCAGATGTGCATCATAATATGGAAGGGAATCTGTGGGAAGGGATAGTTCACCCCAAAATGAAAATCCTGTCATTATTGAATCACTCTTGTTCTGTTCCAAACCCATATGATCTTCAAATTTTGTAATTTGTACAGAATTTGTGTAAATAAGTGAGAATGAAATAGCATTAGACCCTCCTTTAAGTCTAACATATTCACACTAAAAAAGCCAAAAAAAGGTTTAATGTCTGAGTACATTTACGTTTTAATTTAAATGATTTTATGAGCCCATTCTTAAGTCACTTTATATCCCTTGTTACACCCTTAGTAACACCTGTCTGAGGTGTGTGTGTGTGTGTGTGTGTGTGGCCTGGTAAACCCTATGTAATGGGGAAAAAATGTCCCCACAAAGATGGCAATATCTGAAATGGGGACATTTTTTCCCCATAACATGTTGACTTGGCCTCCAAATTCCCCAGATCTCAATCCAATCGAGCATCTGTGGGATCCTTGTCCTTGTAGGGACATTTTTTGGTCCCCTTGAGGAAAACATCTTATAAATCATTCTAAGTGTTTTTTTGAAAATGTAAAAATGCAGAATGTTTCCTGTGATGGGCAGGGGCAGTTTAGGGGGATAAAATATACAGTTTAGACAGTATAAAAACCATGACGCCTATGGAAAGTCCCCATAAAACATGGAAACACAACGTGTGTGTGTGTGTGACATTTAAGAGAATAAACACGGTGTGTGATCAGTGTGCAGATAATGAGGAGTTAAATAGGATACCAGGAATTAAATAGCAGGTGCAGGTTCAAATGAACTGAGATTAAACGACTATCTGAGGTTCTTTCTAAGCAGCACACACAGGAAATCCCAGAGCACACCCTTTCATTAATCACAGGTGTACAGTTTCAGCATGATGGGTGTGTGTGCGTGTGTGCGTGCGTGCGTGCGCGCGTGTGTGTGTGCGTGAGAGAGAGCGAGAGAAAGAAGACTTGCAGTCCATGGAGGAGGAAAGAACGCCACACAGGCAAAACATCAAACTAATTAAATCCAATGTAGGAAGGCCGACCTTTACCCTTACACAGCCTGCGCTGACTACAACACACATGCACACACAAAGGAATTATTATTGTTTATATAGACAATTCCAAAAAGAGTCCTAGCAGAAATAAAATTACAATCTTTAACAGTTTGTGAACGGATCTTCTGACCAGTGGATTTCCACGGCTTCTCCAGTTTTGAATGATTATTAGATATATTGGTATTTTGTAAAGTGTGTGTGTGTCTGTAGTATTTTATAGCCAAGCTTATCTAGAAATGTATATCCACTATACACATTTCCATGATTTGTATTAATACCACAATTTTGGATGACCCTGTTATTTCCAGAGAGAGGGTAGAACGAAGCTGTCAAGATCCAAAAAGGACAAACATATATAACATAAAAGTAGTCCAATATAAAAGTGTTCTACAGGTCCTTCTCAAAAAAATAGCACATTGTGATAAAAGTTTATTATTTTCCATAATGTAATGAAAAAAATGTAACTTTTATATATTTTAGAATCATTGCACACCAACTGAAATATTTCAGGTATTTTTTGTTTTAATACTGATGATTTCGGCATACAGCTCATGAAAACCCCAAATTCCTATCTCAAAAAAGTAGCAAATTTCATCCGACCAATAAAAGAAAAGTGTTTTTAATACAAAAAAGTCAACCTTCAAATATTTATCTTCAATTATGCACTCAGTACTTGGCTGGGAATCCTTTTGCAGAAATGACTGCTTCACTGCGGCGTGGCATGGAGGCGATCAGCCTGTGGCACTGCTGAGGTGTTCTGGAGGCCCAGGATGCTTCGATAGCGGCTTTAAGCTCATCCAGAGTGTTGGGTCTCGCGTCTCTCAACTTTCTCTTCACAATATCCCACAGATTCTCTTTGGGGTTCAGGTCAGGAGAGTTGGCAGGCCAACTAAGCACAGTAATACCATGGTCAGTAAACCATTTACCAGTGGTTTTGGCACTGTGAGCAGGTGCCAGGTCGTGCTGAAAAACCAAATCTATATCTCCAAAAAGCTTTTCAGCAGATGGAAGCATGAAGTGCTCCAAAATCTCCTGATAGCGAGCTGCACTGACCCTGCCCTTGATAAAACACAGTGGACCAACACCAGCAGCTGACATGGCACCCCAGACCATCACTGACTGTGGGGACTTGACTCTGGACTTCAGGCATTTAGGCATTTCCTTCTCCCCAGTCTTTCTCCAGACTCTGGCACCTTGATTTCCAAATGACATGCAAAACTTGCTTTCATCCAAAAAAGTACTTTGGACCAATGAGCAACAGTCCAGTGCTGCTTCTCTGTAGCCCAAAAGTGTCTTGACCTGGGGAATGCGGCCCCTGTAGCCCATTTCCTGCACACGCCTGTGCACGGTGGCTCTGGATGTTTCTACTCCAGACTCAGTCCACGGCTTCCGCAGGTCCCCCAAGGTCTGGAATCGGTCCTTCTCCACAATCTTCCTCAGGGTCCGCTCACCTCTTCTCGTTGTGCAGCGTTTTTTGCCACACTTTCTCCTTCCCACAGACTTCCCACTGAGGTGCCTTGACACAGCACTCTGGGAACAGCCTATTCGTTCAGAAATGTCTTTCTGTGTCTTCCCCTCTCGCTTGAGGGTGTCAATGATGGCCTTCTGGACAGCAGTCGGGTCGGCAGTCTTACCCATGATTGCGGTTTTGAGTAATGAACCAGGCTGGGAGTTTTTAAAAGCCTCAGGAATCTTTTGCAGATGTTTAGAGTTAATTAGTTGATTCAGATGTTTAGGTTAATAGCTCATTTAGAGAACCTTTTCATGATATGCTAATTTTTTTAGATAGGAATTTTGGGTTTTCATGAGCTGTATGCCAAAATCATCAGTATTAAAACAATAAAAGACCTGAAATATTTCAGTTGGTGTGCAATGAATCTAAAATATATGAAAGTAAAATTTTTATCATTACATTATGGAAAATAATGAACTTTTATCACAATATGCTAATTTTTTTGAGAAGGACCTTTAACTTACTCTAGTATTCTCTGTCCGTGGCGGTTCTTAGTGCGACTGGATGAGAGAAGAGGAAGAGTGAGGAAAACTATACCGGCGGCGGTATAGTGACGAAAGCTTCGGCTTGAGTTTGTTTATCTACTCTACTCTAGTAGATAAACAAACGCTGTTTCGTTTCTGGAGTTTTCAAAGCTGCCCTGTTCGTTGTTTTAATGTCCTTTCACCTCGCGCGCATGCGTGAACTCAATGACGAGGCAAATAAAAATTCATGGGGAAAATGGCATTAAAAAACTGCAGCCAGGATTTACTGTAGAGTGATAAATTAGTGCTGAAAAGGTGTGGACAGGGTTATTTTTGTGGCTTATTGCATATGCATTTGTAGGAGTTTCCCTTTCAGACGCAACATTTATGGGAGGAGATTTAAATTAATCACGCAAGCTGATTTACTAAGGTTTGCGCTCATCAACTGGTGTTTCCACCATTATTTACCGCCAAAAAAAGCACGTCTTAAACCAGACGCTACTGAGTAGATGGGTCATAGATGGATCTTTAATTTGAGTGTGGTCAGTAGATTATACGTACAGGATTTTCCTCTCCCATCGGCGCTTTTATGGGACTGGGCTCTTATGCTAATTTGCCCTGTTTAGTAAATCTGGCCCTATGTTTGCAATTGATGTTATTTTTGGTCTGAATCTCTCTCTCTCTCTCTCTCTCTCTCCAGTTATTGTGTGCAGATGCGTGTGAAGCAGGTGAGCGCCGCGTGTAAGGTGAGACCCTGGAGTGCTGGTTTGGTCCGCGAGCGAGTCTTATGTGTTGAGTGTCAGAGCGACGCCATGTCGCCCGATAACCGTTGCCTTGGAGACGGGCTGCAGAACATCAGGTATGTGTCGCATACATGTGCATTTGCAGTAGGGTTGGGTACCCATTTTAACCAGTACCTGAAATTCGGTGCTGGTACCCAACGGAACCTTTTTTTGGTACTTTAGGGATGTTTACCTCAATTAGGGCTGCACGTTTTCAAGTTTTCCATTAACCGTTAACCGAGGCCCTTAGCGGTTAATACTCGGTTAACCATAGTGTGCGTCAGGGTTATTTTTAGTTTATTAATTTGATGACCGCCATCTCCGTAGTGAACGCGCCTATAGAGAGAAATGCACATCATGGATTACATAATCAGAGAGTAGCCTATTTTTTAAATTGTTAAAAGACATTTCAAGCTTTCTTAAGATATATTTTATGTCTGTGAGGCCTACGCTGAGTTTCGTTAAATTAGGATGAGATGCGCTCCAGTTCACGAGCAATGCAAGTGGCCGCGAGGGCGCCTGCATGATTAGGGCATGTAGTAAAATATGCTGCCGAGAATGATTCACACAGCGTTTGACTCGCGCGGCTGAGCCTCTCCCGGCAGAGAGTTCAAGCATCTGTGGACTCGTTCCTCGTCCGCTCTAGTCCCTCACAAGTTTCTCACTTCAAACTTTCTTTCTTCTGATCCGTTACGCACAGTGCGCGCGGCTCCCGCTCTGCTTCTGCCCTAATGCGACTTATAGTCCAGTGCGACTTAGGTTATTTTCCTCTTCATGACGCATTTTTTGACTGATGCGACCTATACACCGGAGCGACTTATAGCCTGAAAAATGTGGTAAGCACTGCATTGCAATACTTGCATTTTGCCCCGTCACTCTCAATTTTAAAGTGCTCCCACGCTCTACTTTTCTTTGCCCGCTTCATGTTAGAAAGCTGGTCATGACTTCTTCTTGTGGATATTACAAATGTCTGGGAGCGCTCTGGTGGTCTCTAGTGGTGCAAAAATATATTACAACTAAATTCAAAGCACGTCATTGACGCCACTTAACCGAGCAAAATGTTTTACTCGGTTACGCAATTTTTAACGGTTAATCGGTTAACCATGGACACCCCTAACCTCAATAACTGTAAAGAAACTGTAATGCTGCATTTACACGCAAACAGAGCATCAAATTCGGTTCTAGTTGGACACTTGACCATTTTGAATCAACTCGTGCGTATATAGTGAGCGTTTGAAGCTAAACAGATACACGTTCGAGGCACTCCAGGAGCTGCGTCTGGATGACGGCCACTTTCAGCTGTACTTCCGCCTGTGCCATGCACTTATGCTACGTTCACACCGGACACAAATAAATCGTGCTTTTCGCGCGAAGTTGGACGCGTGAACAGTTTGAATCCATTCGCTTCATTGGCATGTGACATAGGGGTGTAAGAAAATATCGATACACGTGAATATCGCGATATTATGTTTGGCGATATTGTATCGATTCTCAAAAACGCTGTATCGATATTTATATATTTATTTATTTACATCCAAGTTTCGTGGCTTTGTGTTCGGTTTAAACCACAGACTGTATAACACCCAACCGCTAGATGGCAGTGCTATCTCAGAACGCAGAACTGACGCGGAGCCAGAGAAGCGCAAGGTGAAAGTGCGCGCATCACTAGTGTTTACATTAGCAAACCCAGCTCTCAAGACGATAGAATTATTCCGCTCTTGCAGTATACAGAGCTGAAGTGTGGACTCATGTTGGCTTCAGCTATAAAGAAGCCACTAAGGAAATCGACAAGAATCATTTTGTTTGCAAAATAGGCCAAGTTATAATCTAATACTCGGGAAACACATTGAAACAGAGCTCGCTTAACATCCTGACGTCACCCGCGCTGCTGAGAAGTGTTTCGATAGAATGTACTGCACGTTTTCCTCTCAGAAACAAAATAAACACACTCCAAAACTGACAGCAGTGGCAGGAGAACGAAAGATAATAGCGATGTGGATATGGATGCACCAGCTCTGCAGCTCAGTAACGTTATTTGAAACAGCACTTTATACAATAGACTGCTTTATAGAAAACAGCTTTAGGGTCCGATCACACAGAACGCGTTTTTCAGGTTCGAAAACGCGAGGCGCACTGCACTCCCTTTTTTGGTCAGCGTTTTTTCATTCAAAAATGAGCAGTGCACTTTAATGTTTCTAGGCAACCCCCGAATCACCTGTACTGTCAGTCAGATCAATGTAACGGTCAACACAACGGAAGGCCCGCCGCTTCATTCATTCGTTTGGACAACAGAACATAAGCGCGATGATGTTGCACGCTTTTCCGCTCAGAGTTGACTTTTTTTCAACTTCATGCGCTCGGAGCGCTCCTTCAAAAACGCGAGGCGCCCAGCGCGCATAAGCAGCGCGCATAACGCTCTCTGCCAACCGAAATCCATTCAAAAAAGGCTTCTCGCTGCAAAAACGCGTTCTGTGTGATCGGGGCTACTGTGTTAAATATAAAACAAACAGTCATTCAGTCATGAAATGGACTGCACTTTCTGTTGTTAAATAGCTACTGCTATACTGTGAACCTTTAAAACATATACACTGTAGCAAGTTCGATATAGTAAGGAAGGAAGAGGACACAGGGGTCGGCTGGACTGTTGATGCGTATCTTTATTTTCTCTTTCTCAATGTCAATAACACACTTCTTCGTGTGTTCTCAGTCAAACTCATAAGCAACAATAACTTCCGGTTCGCGGCACTTCCGGCTTCCGGGTAAACTCAGTCTCTGTGTTCTCGCACCAACAGTCCGACTCTCTCTCCTCCTGGTCTCCGGTTCCGCTGGTGTTTTATCCCGTCTCCGCGCTCATTACTGGAACAAGAGACAGGTGTTATTGATCTGCGTCCAACCCACTCACTTACCGCTCGTCCCGCGGCCCTCTCTCCCGCTGCAGACCTCGCTGAACCACGCCCCCCTTGCCACATACACATAAAGAATCCTGCAGTCACTTTACATTTCCCTTAATTTAGATTGCACATTGCATATGATTAGTGATATAAATGATACTGTATTAATTAAATAAAATACTTTGTCTCGTGTTTTAGGCTTATGGTTGTGTTCTTTATTCTTTTAAATTATAAAAAACAAAAACACACAAAAAAGAAATATTGCAATATATTGCCTCTCTTACAATATCGCAATATATTGCCTCTCTTACAATATCGCAATATATTGCAATATATCGTATCGTAACCCCTGTATCGTGATACGTATTGTATCGCCAGATTCTTGGCAATACACAGCCCTAATGTGACAGTCATTTGCGTCATTGGAGGGGCTTCTGCCAGGCAGCGGCAGTCATCAGAAGGACTAGCCGAGTTAAGGGGTTAATGAACGCTGAGCGCCGCTGATCGCCTGGATCTCACAACTCAGAAAACGCCAGATCAAATTTTCAAATAGGCCCTCTCTTAATAAATAAACCACATATTTGAGCTTTAAACAACTACATTCTTGCCTGAAAACTCTTAAAACTACATTTTGTGACACAATAACAGTAGTATTTTAACGTCTTTAGTGTCTTTATGGGTCTTGAGAGAGGAAATGACATTGGTGTCAATGAAGGTTGACACCAATGTCATATGACGTTGCAGCTCTTGTGGGCTGCAACGTCATAAATGAATGTCAATGAATAGTTTCAACACTAATATCTTCATCTGTGTAGATGATCTGAGTTCTAACGGGTGTCGAACGGCATAAGGGTGAGGAATTAATGACAGAATTTACATTTTTTGGTGAACTAACCCTTTAATGTGAATCGGTACTCTGTAGTACCGGCGTAATTCGGTCGGTGCCCTACCGAGTTCAGTACCCAACCCTAATCAGACAAGCTCACAAAAACTGATGTCTTTAACATTAATGTCTCTCCACTAGAACCTTCTGGACCGCTGCGTCAGTACCGGGATGCTCCGGGTCGTGGATTCGGGAGTCATTCACTGAGGACTGCCGGTGTCCGTCTTACTCCATGATTTTTGTCTAAATCAAGCTCATTTTAAGGGACAAGTTATTCCACGGGAGCCTCCTACTTTTGAAGCCAAATCATAAGTTAAGCAATGTCTTCTGTCATCTAACTGTGCATCTGCGCCTCCACCAAACCAACACACAACCCTGTTTTTCTCAAGCTTTTCTATCTACCTCCAAAATACACCTGCACCCGTTTCCAATGCCTTATATTGTAGTTTTGGCTCTGTACTGTTTTTCTACTCTCGTCTGTCCTGATTCTGATGTACTGTATATACTTTTGAATGTATCTTCCACTTGTCAGTTTGTGTGTTTTGAATGCAAAACTTGTTCGTTAATGCACGTGGCGCTTAAAACGAGCTAATGTATATGAATGTTTTTATTTGATAGCATTTCGGTTTCTTGAGATCTCCTCTTTGCTCATTTCCATAGCCCTTTTCACACTGGGATTCCGGCAAATACACGGATAATGCGACCCGGCATTTGTTCCCGGCCCGCTAGATTTGGTCCATTCACACTGCCAGCGAAATACCCTAATATGTGCGCTTTCACACACAACCCGAAACGGTCCCGGATCGAGTTGACATGTGACATCCTGATGTGATGTATAATGGCGAGCGATCTCAGCTTCAGCGCGGATAGTAAGGAGTTCTGTGGTCTCGACTTGTGTCCGGTTTGCGCTCATTTCTGCTTGTTTAATTTGAGTTTCTTTTGTAGACGAACACTCTCTGCGTTTAAAACACAGACGAGCTCTTCTGGCACTGCAGGGTTGTGTTATTGAAAAAACAAGCTCTAGGAGTCACACCATAACTACGTACACGTTGCGGCATTAGTTTCGGCTTTTGTTCACACAGCGCTCGTCCCGGGTCGAATCCCGCAATGTTACTAGGTCCCCGACCCGGGTTCAGTTCAGTAATCAATCCCGGGACGTGGTTGCTTTCACACAGAAGGCGACCCAGCAATGCTCCGGGAATATTGCGGGTCCGACGTGCAGTGTGAAAGGGGCTCATGAGTTCTGGAAAGTGTCCCGATCTGTGCATAATACTATGAAGGGCACTGTTGGACCAAAGTCGCTAGTGTTAAGTTTGTTTGCTGCATTTGAAACCGCACTTGATCCTTCTTAGGGTTTCTGTGTTTGCAAGTGGTTTAAAAGCCAACCCGGCCTAAAATGTGGTCGTGAACCACATCTAATGACGTACAATTTTCCCAAATTCAATTCTCTTTGCTGCTTGTCTCCGTAGAAATTCTTTCCATAAAATCCAATGTATTTTATTAAAATAAATTTCCAATTTATTTATTATTACAGAATCTCTGACTTTCATATATATATAGGAACTCTCTCTCACACACACGCTTTCTAGATTGCAATTTCATTGTATTTTTCGCCTTCAAGCTTGAGTTTTATTAATGCTCTTGTATGGTTTTGTCATTTGCAATGTTACTCTTTTTCCATCACGCATTAAACAGTCATACGTCTCAGTTAATTTTCTTTCATTGCTTGCTTTTTAGTTGTTGTTTGCCAGTCATAATTGACATATCGGTGTGATCCTCCTCCGTTTACTAACCCAGCCGTTGGCATCCCGAGCTGTAGGTATTTAGCGTGCATGTCCTCATTACAGATCAAAGGGCTATATACACATACTATGCACACTACATATAGTTTATGGCATTTTTTGCATGTTTCCTCAGCAGAATGCTAAGTACTGCATACTTAAGATTCAGGTAATCATGTGTTTTCTCCCTAACACGCTTGACGTTCGGTTTGTGGGATGGAATGACACAGTACGTTCTGCATTGCTTTACATACACAAGCCAAATATTTGGGAACATGACTAAATTTGTTATACTTAACAAAACATACTTAACTACTTACTTTATACTTAATAAACATTTTAAGCTTCTGCTGCTATTTTTGTATGAACAACAAACAAACATTAGTTTTATATAAGAACAATGTACAGTATATATATATGAATGTCTTTACAAAATTATTGTTTATATATACATTATATTACAAATAATATTATATGTATACATAACCACATGCTACTTTGTACTGTAATTGATTTTGATTTAACAAAAAATATACCCATTTATTAATTTACTTATATTTGCTAGTTTATTAAATATGAGAAAATGCCTACTGTATGTATGGATGTCTTTACAAAATATATATTTTTGTAATATATAATTTGTATGTGTGCATGTGTATACACTGCCCAGCCAAAAAAGACACAGTTTGTATTTAAATAAGCAAATGCTCAAGAGTTTATGGATGGATTGTTATTGCAGTGATTATTATGTGTCTAGCATGTTATATGTTTGGCAACAGTTTTTCTATCTCTAATTGATGGAGCGTGTAGCTTTACATTTCTTAAACAACCATGTAGGAAGACACATCATGGCCATATTCCGGGATGACTGTCAAGATTCATCAGCTCAGATTGTGAAAGAATGGTTGGGAATTTATTTTGTAATGTTATTTCCATCAAGAGTTGCATTTTTGGTCCAGAATTTGTATTGCTGATGCAAGAGTCCAACGCTCTCTCCTCCAGCACATCCCAAAGACTTTCAATGAATTTAAGGTGTGGACTCAGAGGTGAAAATAATCCTAAATGCTCTCTCACAACCATTCTTTCACAGTTTAAGATGAAGAATCTTGACATTGTCATCCTGGGATATGTCCTTGTTTTCGTCCTACATAGTGTTTTAAGAAATGAAAAGCTACACAATCCATTAATTAGGGTAAGATAAACTGCTGCCAAACATGTAACATGATAGAAACTATGATCCAATCATCCATACAGTGACTTCAAAAGTCAGTTTTGTGTATCGTTACAGCAGGCCACCTTCTTCCATTGCTCTGTAGTCCAGTTCTGATTTTCACGTGCCACTGTTGGTGCTTTCGGCGGGGTCAGGGGTCAGAGGTCACCCTGACTGGTCAGCGGCTATGCCGCCCCATACGCAACAAACTGAGATGCTCTGTGTATTCTGACAGCTTTCTATCAGAACCAGCATTAACTTCTGGAGCAGTTTGAGCTCCAGTAGCTCGTCTGTTTGATCGGACCACACGGGCCAGCCTTCGCTCCCCACGTGCATCAATGAGCCTTGGCCGCCCATGACCCTGTGGCCGGTTCTCCACTGGTCCTTCCTTGGAGCACTTTTGATAGATACTGACCACTGCAGACCGGGAACAGCCCACAAGAGCTGCAGTTTTGGAGATGCTCTGACCCAGTTGTCTAGCAGTCACAATCTGGCCCTTGTCAACCTCGCTCAAATCCTTACACTTGCCCATTTGTCCTGCTTCTAACACATCAACTCTGAGGACAAAATGTTCACTTGCTGCCTAATATATCCCACCCACTAACAGGAGCCGTGATGAAGAGATCAAAAGTATTATTCACTTCACCGGTCATAATGTTATGCCTGATTGGTGTGTATATCTATAATTGCAGGTAAATGTGGTGCCCTAGTCATTATAGTAATTTTTCTGCTTTTTTCAAATGGTTATATTTTTAATTATTTTAATAAATTGGTACTCATTGTCATGGATCAAAAGATGTTACAGGCCATAACAATATAATATGAATTGTCTTATACAGCTGGAAATCTTGTCCAGATTAGTCAGTGTATATTTTCCCATCATGTATTATTTGAGTAATCAAAATAATTAAAATATTACCAAAAGAAGAGTAAAATAAAATGGTTTATTTGTAAAAGCCATAAATAGTAATTTTCCTAATCCTGCAACATTACATTTTTTACAAATAAGTTTTATCTTACAACTAATGTAAGATACAGGAAAAGATGTCACTTTCTCTCACTGGTAAGATCTGAAGCACTAAACTCTCTCTGAGAAAATATTTTAGTCTTAAAGGCCCACTGCTTTGAAACGCGCCGCATTATTCAATGTGTTGACGTGATTTCCTCTGAAACGGCTTCAGCTGTTAGCAGCTCCTCCCCTTTTTTGAAACAGCCAATAGCGTTTCGTTAATATACAGTTTGACTAGAGCGCAAGAGCAGACCTTTCTGTTTGGTGAAGCCAGTTTCCTCTAACACTGTTTACCATCATAATCTCCATATCGCTTTGAAATGCAGCATTCAGTGCAGAATTCAAATGGGTCGATATGTGTGTCGTCTGCGCGGACTCGCTCATCTGATCCGCGCTGCGCTCTCGTGTCTGTAGTCTAACTTTAGACCAGAGCCGTTGAGGTGTGTGCGCGGCTGCGGTGTGTGAAACTAACGTGAAAACAGACTTAATTCGCCTCAAATGAAAGCATATTTACACTGAATGGTTTCCTATCACATATATAGTGTGCTATAGGCCTTTCACTGTGTAGAAATTAGTAAATGTGTGTTAACAACTGACCGATTTCAGCCGCCATTTAAGCCGCGTAGGGGGCGGGCTTTAGATTCTAGAGAGCATTTTGATTGGACAGAAGATTTGACGAGAAGGTGAAGTCTGCAATGATGTCACCAAAATCTGAGATTCGTTTTAACGGAAGTGGGAGACTGTACATTTTGAATGCTTATATCTCCTGAATGCAAATTTTGTCATAGTTATGGAACATACCAGCTTATTCATAACTTTAAGGCTAACACAGTCATACTAAAAGCTTAAAAACTTAAATTTTGATTTCAGAGGACCTTTAAAAAATCTTAGACCAGACAACAATTTAACAAAATACCTCCTGGTGTATGTCATGAAAAGATCCGTCACCCCCAACTTCCTGTCTGTTCCCTACTGTCAATATACAATAAAAATGGCAAAAGCCCATAAATAATAAAAAAAGTGACATCATTAAAAAGACAACAGATGAGCTCAGAGATGATCTCAGCGAAGAGCTTTCACTGTGAGGTTTAAAAGAAGATACGGTGTTTCTTTAGTGTGTATGTGGATGAGTTATATAAAATAAATCCTAGAATAATTTCAAATCGAGTTGTTTTACTAGGTGCCCTTCAGATCATTCGAGATTCACATATTGATTATTGATTTGTGAATCATCATGCCCTTCCTTCTCACTCCAATGACTGTTAAAAAGAATTTATTGGACTGCACTGCTTTTAATGTAAATAAACACCTTTTTTATTCCGAGTAATGTTTAAATGATGTATTTAAAAATACCACCCGAATGTATTTAAGCAATAAGGGGCGTGTCCTCTCGTGAGGGGGGTGGGGCCTGTGCTGCATAGAGTGTTTGTGAATTTGGAGGCAGAGCTATCCAGATAGGCGTGTGATCTAGTGATGCGAAGTTCGGTTCTTTTCCGCGAACCGGTTCTTTCGGACAGTTCGTTTCAATGATCCGGTTAAAAAAAACGGATCACCGGTTCTTTTACGTCGTTACGTAATGACGTCATTTCTATCATCCCGGCGGATGAAAATACATTCAAACACATCCCTATAAAGTATTTGTAATCAAAATTAAGTATAATAATAATTATTATTGACATCATCATCATCTTGGATACATTTTTTTATTTATGTTTTGCAACAGCACTCAATACAGTTCACCAAATCGAACTGAATCGATTGTTACAACATCTGCTTCAAGATATTAGTTTTATTTCTAGTTTGAGAGACTGTCACTGTCATGCACACACTGATGTTTCACACGGATTAAATAAACTGACATAATACTTACACAAATCATCAGTTCACCCGGGCTCATGTATTATCAGCTGTCCCAGTCCGAGAGAAACAGTTCGGTTGCGACGCTATCACGCATGCTCAGTATCTCAGCTCACCGGTTCTCAGAATCGAACATGTCCGAAAGATCGAACGTGTCCGATAGAAACGGTTCTCGATTCTGTACTGCTGATCCGAGAACTGTTGCAACCCGGTCGATCTGACTCGAGAACAGAGAACCGCTGTATCAGTGTGTGTGTGTGTGTGTGTGTGTGTGTGTGTGTGTGTGTGCTGAGCACAGGGTGCTGAGCTGCGAACTGCTGCAAGCTGAATAGTCTATATCAAACCTACTGTTTTGAGTACATGTTAAAATGTGTATTGATTTAGAAATTAAATACGATAAAAGCTGTTCCTGAAAATATCATGCATTATTGATAAACAAATAAATGTTTAATTTGACCGTTTTACAATCCATTGTTTCCAGACTTTTAAATAATACAGTGATGAGACAGTTTTGATATGATGTTTCCAAACGTGATTAGTTGTATACACTTAACCTGTATTTCGTTCCTCTGAACAAATAACACGCATGCGCAGCTCATCGGTTCTCAGTATCGAACGTGTCCGACAGAAATGGTTTTCGATTCTGTACTGCTGAACCGAGGATCCGAGAGCCTCTCGTTCGGTTATACGCGCATCCTCAGGATCAGCGGCTCGTGAGTTCATCAGATCTCTCAGCTAAACATGCCTCACTTCAGCTAACGATTGGAGTTACAGCATCTACTTCAAGATATTCGTTTTATTTCTAGTTTGAGAGACTGTCACTCATGTCAGAAAGTTAATAACTATAGTAACTTGTGGGATCAGCCCTGATTTGAGACGCGAACCGTTTAGAACGATTCAGTTCGAATTGGTGAACTAGTTCGACCGGTTCACTATAAAGATCCGGTTAAAAAGAACGATTCGTTCGTGAACCGGACATCACTAGTGTGATCATTTTGGGTTGGGGGGCGTGTTTGTTTTGGTGATTTCAAATATATAAACAGCGTTTCTCCGAAATTGCTTACTGCGCCTTTAATCTGAAACGTCTTTGTTTATAGTGTATGAATTTTGTTTCACCTAGTTGATCAATATAGTAAGTTCTAGGGGTGTGGTAGGGTCTTATTTTATGATTGTTAGGGTTTATTTATTCTGTAATTGAAATGAGTTTGATGGGTAACCGAGAGGGGAAACGTGTCATCTTTTGAGCACTGCTTTATGGATGCTGACAGCTGTGAATTCTGGGATTAGGTGTTGAAAAGAAAGGCATTCCGGTGTGGTGGCGAATCGGGTCTCATTGGCTCAAATTACTTTTAATAGGCACTCATCTTAGCACATGTTTACAATTCTTACAAAAACCCTGTTATGATAAATGCAGTTTGAACTACATTATGTCTGTATTAATACCAGATTAGCCTGATATCTTATGTGTGCATTTGCACTTCTACATGTATTCACAATCATCTTTAATGTAATTATGTGTTTAAATTAAGTGTTAAAAGTCCAAATATTACAGTTGTAAAAATAAAGATGTTCATTTATGTACTTCCGCTAGAGGTCGTTTATTCAAAACAAAGGTGTCGCTGGATGATGATTTGAATTTACGGAGCTTTTATTCTGCCGCAGACGCCGTTTTAGTTTTCGATTTAATTTTCTGTCGATGAATATTACCTGTCTAATAAAACTTAATATATTATCTATTAATATTATATTACTCTTATATAATATTATAATATATTAACACGAAATCGAGGGTAATGTGAGTATGATGATGTAAGTAGTAAGTACACAAGTCAACTAAATATACAACAATGTTCTAGTGGTTGTTGGATATTTCATCCAAAAATATTACATATTGTGCCTTTTAATAGGCTATTTTAATTATTATTATTTATTACATAACTAACAGTTTATCAAGTGAAAGAAAAGTTCAATTTGATTTATGCACCATATAGTAAGCCATACATATTTTTAATTAATATAATTTGTATGTAGCCTACTTGTAGGCCCTACAGTAATATTTTTGGATTAAATATCCAACAACCACTAGAACGTAGTATATTTAGTTGACTTGTTTACTTACATTATCCCAAATGTTTCCAAGAATGTTTAAATCCAGAGAAATAAGTAATTTTAATCAGGACATCGTGTTCATGGTTTGCCTATCAATGACATCATACCCTCATTTCCCTCGATTTTGCGTTCAAATATTATATAATAGTAATATAATATTCATAGATAATATATTATGTGTTTTATTAGACAGGTGACAAATAAACTGAAAATCCGAAGAAACTGAGCAGAACTGTGATTTGTCCGCAGTGGTATTTCAACATTTGTAAAGTAAGTTAGGTAAAGCCAGGAACACTAAGGGCGTAACCGCTGCAGTGCCAGTGACAGATAAACTTTTCCCTCGCGTGTGTATTTTCCTTTCAGGAACAGACTGCAAACATTCTTCCCACAGCCCACAACCCTACGTTTACAAGTCATTTTGTGACTTAATGAGTAAACTGATTACATAATAAACCACAGAATGTCACCGCGCGAAACTCACCTCAGTGAAAAACAGCCGCCAGTCAGTCAGTCTCCCGCGCAAAACAGCTGCTCACGCGAGCCGTTAATGAAGGCTTTGAGACGCGCGCGCAGGTGTGCACGCGGGAAAGAATGATAATGATTGTGTGCGGCTCCGGAGAAACTTCACTCCTTGATCTATGAGAAAAACGTTTTTCCGAGCTCTTTTACCAGATAGTTTCGTTTCTACTCTTACATATTTTGGTTCTGGTGATCATAATAAAACATACGTTAAAGGAAGAGTTCACGCAATATATATATATATATATATATATATATATATATATATATATATATATATATATATATATATATATATATATATATATATATAGTATAGTATAGTTTAAAACCTGTAATTAGTATAATTTCTTTCTTCTGTTGAACAACAACAACAAAATCTGTAACCAGACAGTTGACATGCACCTAGGAAAAAAATATGGCGTGCCGTTGTCATGACAAATCGGGTCCTCTCTCGAAATCCTCTCGAAATTGGGTCCCCCCTCGAAATCGAGTTTCTTCTGGAAATCCTCTCTGAATCGGGTCCCCCCTGGAAATCGGGTCCCCTCTCCAAATCCTCCCCAAATCGGGTCTCTTCTGGAAATCATGGGTGCGTCTCAATCAGATCCCTAGTTCAGTTGTCAGGGCACTGATCAGGGAGTCAGCCCATTGACTTATGTCCTGATCAGTGCCCTGACTAGTGGACTAGTGAGATGATTGAGACAGGGTCCATGTCTTCTCTCAAAATCCTCTGAATCAGGTTCCCCCTCGAAATCAGGTCCTCTCTCTAAATCCTCTCCAAATCAGGCCCCCCTTCGGAATCCCCCCCCCCCCCCCCCCTAAAAATCCTCTCGAAATCGGATCTCCCAAAACGGTCAGTTAATGATTATCCTCCTAAGTATAAACAAATTATATTAATTTAAAATATGCATAGATCCCTATATAATGTGTACGAAAACATAATGAAACCGATTGATCTTAATTTCTTACACTTGATTAACTGTTTATTAATAAATAATTATAATACCAGACTATTGAGAGTACAAATACATTTTTTATATATAACTGAAGTATTTGGACATTTAACACTCAATTAAACACATAATTACATTAAAGATGATGAATAATGTAGGGTAAGTGCAAATATATGTATAAACTAAGCTATCAGGCTAATCGCTTCTGTATGCTATGCTAGTACATAAACAAACTAATACATACATAAACAGTCATTATAACGTAGTTGAAACAGCATTTATCATAACATTACTCTGTAGGATTTGTAAAGTATTAAAAGCAGCCCTAACCCAATTTGTCACTACACCGTTAACTGTCTAGTTACTCAAAAATCATTAAATATTGTCTTTTGTATTTAACAGAAGAAAGAAACTCATACAGGTTTGGAACAACTTGAGGGTGAGTAAATTACCAAATGTACATTTTTGGGTGAACTGTCCCTTTAACGGCTTCTCAAGATGTGTGATATATCACCATCTGGTGGACTGATCTTGCAAGTACCACTTAAGGCATAACATTATGACCACTGACAGGTGAAGTTTAGGCAGCAAGTGAACATGTTGTCCTCAGAGTTGATGTGTTAGAAGCAGGAAAAATGGGCAAGCGTAAGGATTTGAGCGAGTTTGACAAGGGCCAGATTGTGACGGCTAGACGACTGGGTCAGAGCATCTCCAAAACTGCAGCTCTTGTGGGCTGTTCCCGGTCTGCAGTGGTCAGTATCTATCAAAAGTGCTCCAAGGAAGGAACAGTGGAGAACCGGCCACAGGGTCATGGGCGGCCAAGGCTCATTGATGCACGTGGGGAGCGAAGGCTGGCCCGTGTGGTCCGATCAAACAGACGAGCTACTGGAGCTCAAACTGATCCAGAAGTTAATGCTGGTTCTGATAGAAAGCTGTCAGAATACACAGAGCAGCTCAGTTTAAATCTACTCAAGTGACAAATTAAGTGACCAGCAAATGAAAACATTTTATTTATGTTCACTTATTCCATGTTACATTCAGCAGACAGAAATTGTTTGCTTTATTAGGAGTACAACATTTGAACAATGAATTCCAGAAACAATGGTAAAACGTCCACAGGTTCTGTCTGGCATATCATACAAAGATAAACCCTAATATAGAGCTGGACAAGACAATGAGACGATTTTGTGGGTTGCATTCGCAATAGTGATTAACATAAAGACTAATCTCTAGAGGTGAAACGAATGTGCACTTCATTAAGGCAGACCAATATCTTTCTGTAACTATCTGAACACCTTAATATTGCATTAAATGAGGGTCTATCATTATAAAAGTGTCTGACTAAAGCAGATTTGTCATTAGGGCGCAAAACAATGGGAATATACAGTGATATCTAAGGTAAGTGTTCAGTTTAGGAGTGCAAGGGATGTGGTTAAAATGATTGAAATGGTCTGGAGTGCACATCTCTGACAAGCTTTATTTACAGGTGACATTTTCAAGTTTATTCACATCGATCTTGAACAATCGCACTCAGAGGCATTCGCGGCGTGTGTATAATCAGACATGTATTAGTGACTAAATAAAGGCGGAAGGTTAAACTTAAACACTGCAAAAAATGCTTTTCTTACTTAGTATTTTTGTCTTGTTTCTGGTCAAAATATCTAACAATTCTTACATTAAGAAACATTTACCAGGCAAAGAAAAATTGTCTTGTTTTGGAAAAAAATACCTCAAAATTAAGAGAGTTTTTGCTTAAAATGAGCTAAATAATCTGCCAATGTGGTAAAAAAACTGTTTGAATTATGATTATTTTACTTACCCCATTGGCAGATTATTTAGCTTATTTTAAGCAAAAATTCTTGAATTATTTTTCCCCAAATCAAGACAATTACTTTTGCTTGTCTAGTAAATACTTCTTGTTTTAATCATTTTTAGATATTTGAACTAGAAACAAGACAAAAATACAAAGTAAGAAAAGCTGTTTTTGCAGTGAACACACATATGCATAGACACAGACACACACACTTCCCTAGAAGAGAAGATCAAAAATGTTTTTAAGCAGGTGTTTTCAATCTGGATCACTGCAGACAGCATCTTTGGCCACACCTCCCTCCAGGAAATGACATCACACTCCGAGTCTATTTGAGGTTTTTGAGCTGCCGATTGGTGGAGCTGATCTTTCCGTCCATCGTGTCGACCTTGTTGAGCAAAGAGTCCAGAGAGACGTCCTGATCATCGATCTCCGCCTGGAGACCCAGACCCAGATTCTTCAGACGGCCCAGACCCGACGACATCTCATCTGAGGACACAACACCTTTTAATTAAACTCTTTACTTGAAGCAATATTTAGTCCCATATAGGTCAACTTGTGGCCTGAGACACAAATGTATCAAAAGAAATTGGAAGACGTATCTTGTATATGTATGTATACTTAGGTTATATATATATCTGTTTGTTCTGGTGACTTCATCAAATACGGTGTTCTCAAATACGGTGCTCTCCTGTAATATTTTGATTTTGACATTATTTTATACTGTTTATATGTTGTGAACAGAGGGGGGACTGGTTGGCGTGGTTGATTGTGTCGAAGAGATTTTGTATGTGTGTGTGTGTAATTGGTTGTTATTTTGAGGACCCCCTCAAAAACAAGGGGTTATCCTCTAATAAACTGTAGACCAATCACGCATCAGATCCTGTCTGTGTTGAGCCGAGAACGGTACGAGATAAACTCTTGCGTTTCTCACCGAGGTTTTTGTCCAGCTGTTGATGTGCGTTCCGCAGCTGTTTGTTCTTAGGATATCCGTTCTGATCGGACGGCCCGTTGTCCAGGGAAGCAGAAGCTCCGAATCCTGATCAAACAAACACACGTGACTCTGATGAACTGCTTTATCTGACCATAGGCCAATTGCACAAAACTAGGATAAGTGATTGCAAAATTTAGTACACCGCTGTCGTGTAAATGCACACTGAAGGCAAAACCACACTAAGAATGATAACGAAAGATAACTGTATATTAGCGGATAAATTGAGCCAGGATCACCAAGATATCCCGGCTTAATCCCTTATCCTAGTTTTGTGCAATAGGCCCCTGGGTTGGGAAGGTCACTTTTAATATGCATTTCATTACAGATTACAAAATACATGCTTTAAAAAGTCATCTGTGATGTATTTCGTTAGATTTGTAACTTAATCTAAATACTTTACAATACTAGTAATGTATGTAACTCAAAGGGATCACCAAACATAGGACTTGGGTTATTTTAAACAACATCAGTTTTCCCACAATGTTTCTAGAAGCAAAAAATATATTTTTCAATCGGATGAAAGGGTAAATTGTACTCATTTTGTCTTCTGGGAAGTTATTAGCTTCTGAAAGGCAGTAATAAAATGAACAAATATGATCTAACAAAGTAAGAAAACAGTACACCTGTTCAGAAGTTTCCCCCTGCTCTTAATGCATTGTGCTTTATGGAAGCTTGTTTCCACCACTAAATATAAAAAAGATAATCGCGACTTCTCACAATTTAGACTTTTTATCTCAGAATTGCGAGATTTAAACACAACTGCGTGTTATAAAGAGAGAATTGTGAGTCACAATTACCTTTTTTACTCTTTTAATAAAGTCGCATTTCTAAGAAAACACATCAGTCTTTTTTTCACCCTCATAATTTTACATTACCACTGACAATTGCAAGTTAATCTCACAATTCTCAGAAAACAAGTCAGAATTGTGAGATATAGCTGAACTAAAAAGTTGCAATTACCTAAATGAGTTGGCATGAAAACAGTCGTGGATCATCAGGGAACGACAGACGGTTCAGATTCAAGGGTATGCATATTTTTGAATGAGGCAATTTGTATAAATTCAGTAATTTTGTCTTGTGGAGTATATAAACATCTATAATGTGAACTAGCTTTTTCAGGACAGTACTAAATACAAGTAACATGCAGTTTTTATGATCCCAGATCCCTCTTATTTTGTTACAATTTTGCATATTCTGCAAAGGGGTATGAAACTGTATGACTGTAAAAAAGCATGACTGTATCTTAAGGCCTATTCGGACGGTAATTGTTTTCTTCTGGGGTCATTTTCATCATTAACTAGTCTGTGATTTTATTGCCGTCCAAATCCAAAATGTCAGTGTTTTTCTCCAACCACCTGCGTAAAAATCCCCGGCCGAATAGTTTTTTGACCCCATTCTAGTTTTAATCACAAACTCTTCATTTTGATCAATTTTTCACTTAAACAAGACTTAATATCTTGCTTCCCCAGTAAATGTATCTTTATTAAAAAATGTTAAGATATTTATTCTGGGAAACAAGACCGAATCCCTGAGGAAGAACATGTTTGTTTGCAGCGTGAGCGAATTATTGATGATTTTAGCGTTTTGAAAGTGCAATGGTCCGCCACAAGGGTGTAAGGATCTCTGTGAACCCATCAACCAGTGTCTATATGCTTTTCACCTGATCTGGGATCAGTTTTATAAATTTATAGAAATTTTTAATAACACATTCGTATGCTAAAAGAAAGTTGTAGTTAATGGCCTCTTTTTGGCCTGAATAACCAAACTCCAACAAAACAAGCCCTAAAATTTAAGAAAATAACACATTATTATATATACCCTTCAAATGCAATGGTATCATACGAAGTGTTAATTGCATTTAATAGATTAGACTTTCAATAAAGTATGGTCATTTAGTTTGTAAAAGGTGTTTTTATGCATGTCTGGCTTGAGTTTTCGCTGCATTCAATTCGAGTGATTCAAAATCATTTTGCAAAACTATTGGTTAACACTGGCTCTCACAGTACCATGGTAAACGCAGACGTTAGTAACTTAAGTGCATGTGTGTTCGTGTTTACCAGTTGTGTCCAGTTTCCTCAGGTTGGGATGGCTGGCTTGATATTTGTCTTCCTGCTGTTTGCTCTCCACAAGTGCGTTCTGTAAGCTAATATCATCAGACAAAAGCAGTGTATTGTTAAATAATATTTAGACCCTTTACATTTCCAGATATGGCATCTTTCCTGACTAGGACCTTTATTTAAAGCAGGGGTTTTCAAACGGGTCCAGGGACCGCAATGGAGTGACGGATCAAACCATGAAAAATGAAAAAAAAAAAAAATGAATACGATTCAAATAAATACATAAGTTATTAAAGGTTAACTTAACATATGATAAAACTTGTAAAATAAATAAATAAATTGGCCTAATTTATTATAAATGTAAATATTTATTTTTTTATACATTTGCTTAAAAGTCTAGAGAAAAATATACAAAATATATAACAAATAAATAAATGATTGAATGTTAAATTAACATGATAAAAAAGAATGCTAAAATTAAAATAAATACACGAGATTAAAATAAATATATGTGGAAAAGCCTAGAGTAAAAATGTGAATGTGCATATATATATATATATATATATACAGGGCTTGACATTAACTTTTTTGCTCACCAGCCACTGTGGCTAGTGGTTTTCCAAAGTTACTAGCCACTCAGCATTTTCACTGGCCACAATTTTGCGGTTTGGAAATTACATTTTATATGATTAAAGTTGACTTTGACATGCTTAAATTACTTGATTTTGAGTAATTTTACTTGATTTTGAAGATTCAAAACCCTTTCAAACTTTCACATGCAGAGTGAGAGAGCCTACTCTACGTTAAATTAAGCTTCACTACACTGAAGCTACTCCCCTGTGTTCTCCATGGAAAGGTTTTATTCATTCATATCAAGAGGTGGCCAGGCTGGACCCCAATGCTTTTAATAAGAGGTGTTTATTCAAGCGACACAACAGATTCTTTTAAAACTTTTAGATGATTTCTCTTTTGTCACCGTGCGGATGACGTGTATGCAACAGCGAACTGAGCGCTCGGAAACAAACGTCAACTAGATAGTGCGCGCGCCAGTCCACGCGCGGAACCCGTCTTTTCGCGCTCATTGCCAAAGGAGTACTTTGAAAGGCTCGCGCGCATCTGTGCGTGTCTGCGCGAGGTAGACAGGAACGTATAAAGTGAAGTAGGCCTATATCCGTGACTTGGCAGTTGTGTTTCCAATTTGAGCTTGATCTTCAGAAATGCAGCGCTGCTACTGCCCAACACTGACAAGGAGAACTGATTGCGGGTGCCAGAGCTTCTGCACACTTGTTGTGTCATTCATCGCGATTCAGCCCACTTCTGCAAGTTGTAATACAATTTTAATTTTGTGATACGACAGTCTTCACATTTCATTTGGCTGTGAGCTAAAATTATATTCAACCCGCCAAAGTGGCTAGTGGGAGTGACTGCTTACCCGCCACAGCTGAAATCTACCCGCATTTGGCGGGCTGGCGGGTGTTAATGTCAAGCCCTGTATATATATATATATATATATATATATATATATATATATATATATATATATATATATATATATATATATATATATATATATTTTTTTTTTTTTAATTAAGTAAATAAAGTAGTTTAAATAAATAAATGTGATTGAATGTTAAGTTAACATAATCAAAAAAATGAGATCAAAATAAATATATGTGGAAAAGCCTAGAGTAAAACTGTAAAAATATTACATATATTTATTTTGATCTAATTTTTTTCTCATACATATATATATTTCTCAAACTTTTGTGCACATATATATATATATATATACACACACACACAAACACACATTATATATATATATATGTGTGTATATTATATATATTTTTATTTATTTATTAATAATTAATATAAATTAGATTTAAATAAATTACACTTTTAACGGTAAATTATTATAGTGTATAGAAAAATATATATAATAAGTAACTTAATAGAAAATAATGTTTTTATATATATATATATATATATATATATATATATATATATATATATATATATATATTATTTTTTTCTGTGTGTGTGTGTATTAATTGGGTATGTATAAAACACATTTTAAGGATGGGGTCCGTGGCATCTAAAAGTTTGAAAAGCTGTGAAGGTTGACATACAGTCTTAGATTACATCTCCGTTTTTTCTGTTTTGTCAGTTTAACTGTGTCTATTCATCACTGCCTTATTTTCATTTCACGCTACATTGAAAGGCTTTTGCTTGAACATGTCAAATTAGTTTTGTTGGCAAATCTAGCTTCTAGATTTTTAATAAATGCACGAGTTGAAACAGATGGAAAAGGCACAACAAAGCAGATCTATTTAGAAGCTACAGGAACATTTCTATCCCTTTCCAGCGGATGTAAACTCCTCAAAGCTACTCGTATTGTGTCGGTGTTTAACTGTACCGGCTGTTGGCCTCGTAGGACACCGGCTGGTCCTTTCGGTCAGGTCTGGGAGGTTCGGGTTTGCCTTTGAAATAGTTGACCATGCCTCCCCACACACTCTTAATGGTGTTTATATGCCTCTGGCTCGTCTTCATGTCCTGGTCCATGTTATCGATCATCCTCTCGGTCCTTTTCAACGCTTCACCCTGACGGATCAGTTCCTGTGGAAGACAATAAAGGGTTAAGTCACCTAAAAAATGAAAATTCTGTCATTAATTATTAACCCTCATGTCGTTCCAAATAACATTTAGGTTAAACCACTGGAGTCACATGGACTATTTTAACTTCCTTTCTTTACTTACTTCCTTTCTTGAAAGTGTTCATTAAACAGCTGTCTATGGAGGGTCAGAGAGCTCTCGGATTTCATCAGAAATATCTTCATTTGTGTCTGAAGATGAACGAAGGTCTTACGGGTTTGGAACGACATGAGGGAGAGGAAATCGCAGTTTATAAGGGACAAAATATGTTTGGGGGGGGTCTAATGCTATTCTGCATTATTCACACTGTTAAAGAGTTGATTCTCATGATAAACATGGACAACATTTCAAAACACGAGTATTTCTGTGCCAGATACACTCCTTCAGGATTCAAACATGTTTCGGAAAGTTTTTTTCCGAGTATGGCCCTGTATGACGGCATAAAGGGTGGTATTCTTTATATGGGCACTTCTCCTGGATGAGTACACACACACATACCAACCAGTGTAAGAGCAAGTGTGCACGCACGCAAACACACACACACACACACACACACACACACACACACACACACACACACACACACACACCAACCAGAGCAAGAGCGCGTCCATCAACGTCACAATAGAAGATCAACAATGTTGCTAAAGTGTGTTTCTGGTGTGAGGGAAAGATCACCTTGTTCAGCTTCCCAAATAATCAGCGTTAAGGGAACAGTGGATGCTGTTTGTGTTCCCGGAGTTCTTGAAGTGTGTGTGTGTGTGTGTGTGTTTGTTTGTTCCCGGTCATGAGTGGAAACCTCAGGCGGTGAGTGAAACTGCAGCAAATGTGTGGTTTTTTTGGTAATCGGCACATAAGTGCATATAATGTGAACAACACCAACGTATAGTGTGTGTGTGTGTGTGTGTGTCTTCAGCTTCGCCCACTGCACGCCTCCACGAGCTCAGCTGTTTTCAGAAAGAATCGGTTCAGTGTATCTGTCTTTTATAAATATGATAAACTAAAGACTCTTGTGAGATATGAAGGATCAACACTACTCTATAGATATTCAAGATTAACACGAGACTGGGAGAAACTGTGTGTGTGTGTGTGTAGGATGCAGTACTACTCTATAGATACTCAACATGAGACTGGCAGAAACTGTGTGTGTTATGGACTCTTTAAGAAGTTCCTCTCACCTCGGCTGTCTCGGCTCCGACTTTCTCCGATTCGTAGAGGAGTCCGAGTGAGCGGTGGCTGCTGTCCACGGCCGACTGCGCTGTACGCATCACCTCCTGCTGCAGCTGTCTCTGGCGTCTCTCAGCCGGACTCAGAGAATCCTCCTCTGGGTCATCGTCGAAGTTGAAGCCTCTTCTCGGAGCTGAGCGCGCCGAGTCCTCTTCCTCATCATCATCGGCGAAAGGATTGTGGGATTTGGGGTAGGCAGACATCCTCTGCTTGAGTGAGATGAGACAAGTGAACTGGTGAATCACTACAAACACACACACACACACACATATATATTGAAAAGGCAAAAAAGTCCAGGGTGCTCAGGGAGTTCAATTAAATGTTTGAAGGTGCTCTTTGGGATCGAGGATTGAACTTAATATTGAATAAAGATGCAAATCCAAGGCACTCTTCTTCAAATTATTAAAAAGCCTTTATTTAACTGGCTATTTCATAGTATAAAATTTAAAAGACACGGGTGGGGGGGGGGGCGAACAACTATATATTTAGACATATTGTATACATATATATATACACAGACACACACAGTTAAATGAACTACTTTAGTTTAAGTCACTGTATCATGGCAAAGTGTTGTTTTCAGATGGCATTCACACTATTAAGTTACAACCATGGTAAAAACATGGTTAGTATATGGATCGGTCCTGAACAAACTACTATAACTGACATAATATCCTCGGTAAACATATAAAGATATAGACTAAGCGTGTTAATGAGCAAATATGTCATTAATATATATGTATTATTAAACTAGACTTAAACGGAATATGCTGTATGAACTCGACTGTTAGTAATCTATCTAAACTGTGTGGCTTTAAACAACCTTTAAATAAACCCCACAACTTTTTAATAACGTTACGTCTCTGCCCGTTTGATTAAAATACGATATATTGAACACAATATCGATAAATGTATACATTTGTACCTTTGATCGCTGGACGGAGATTTGTTCTCCTGCTATCAGCTGAGCTGACGCTAACGGCGAAGCCACTTCCGGTGGCGTCACCGTGACGTCAGATAGGCTCCTCCTCCGATTTCCCCCATTTTCACTTTTCGTTATTATTTATGACAGCAAAAAAAAAAAAAAGCAATAGCTGGGATTTAAAGACAGAGATAGCTAAAATACTCTTTTGAATGTAGTTATAATAAATGGCACAGCAACTTATTCCAAGTCTAAAATTATTACCGGTGTTATACAATAAAAAAAAATTATACATTCAAATATGTTCTATAACTACTAAATAACTAGCCTACTTATTATTATTATTAATTATAACTATAATATTATATTATATAAATATATATTATATTATAAATACATTAGTGAATAAGAATAATGGCATCAATAATAAAACAATTATTAATAAAAATAATAATTTTACTTGTACTAATAATAGTTATTTTGATATAATGAAAAAAAAACGAATGTAGTAGTATTATTATATAAATAATAATAATTAAAATAAATAATATGTTCTACTACTTCTACTAATAGTTAATATTATTAATTCTAAATATTGTTAATGAATAACAACAATAATTAATTTATATTATTTTAAATATTAATTGTTAATAGTAATATATTATTCTACTAATAAGAATGATTAATAATTATTAATATGGTCGATTAATAATAATAATAATTAAAATAAATAATATATTCTACTACTACTCACTATTGTTAATAATTATAAATATTATAAATATACGATTGTTAGTGAATAATAATAACAATAATAATAAATATGAATTGTTTAATATAAATTTTACTGCTAATAATAATAATAATAATAATAATAATAATAATAATAATAATAATAATAATAAATGTATTATTATTTTACAATAAAAAATTATAAATACAAATAATAAGAATAAAATATATAATATTTTCCACTACATTAATAATATTTTTTTAAATTATAAATATTGTTAGTAATAATTATGAATTATTAATATAGTTGAATAATAATAATAACACATGTATTAGTATTAATAATAATTATTATTATATAAAATTCATAATTAGTATGATGAATTTTTAACATTGTCGATTAATAATAATAATAATAATAATAATAAGAAGAAGAAGAAGAAGAAGAAGAAGAAGAAGAAGAAGAAGAAGAAGAAGAAGAAAGTGTACATTTTAATCATTACATCATACATAAACATTATTTATTAATAGGCTAAATATTATACAGAAACATTAAAATGTAAATATATAGGCTATTTTAGCCATATTTGTTATAGTGTTGGAAGTTTCATGCTCCTCTTCTCAGTAGATAAAGTCGTCACAGCTATTTCTTCAATGCTTTAGCTTTTTATTTAAATATAAAACACCTTCATGTATTAATAAATAAAAAAAAACTCCATTAGTTGTGTGTAAATATCCACCAGTTGTTCATGAGCCAATGAGACAAACCACACACTGATGATGCTTTAATGCAGACACGCCTCGCTCGCGCGTTCTCTCTTCACCGGCTGTTATTTGTGCCTTCACACTTCCCGTATTGCGGTGGAGTTTTCCTTCTTTTCCAGCCGGAGGAACGGATTCGTTAACGCGTTTGTGTTCCGAACTTTCCCGTGGCGTCTCGTGAGTCATGGCGCCGCGCGAGTTTTATTTCAACACGGTCCTGTCGCTCGCGCGCTCACTGGCAGCTCACCGACCCGCGCCCGTCGAGAAGGTACAAAACAACACACTGACCGACAGACCGTCCATTGACTGACCGACTGCACTGTGATCAGCCTGTGATTGCTTTGTTATTATTATTATTATTATATTATGCTGCATTATCGTGATGCTCGCGACAGGTGTCACCGACTGCAGCGCGTGGCAAGTTTGTTGCGCAGCAATGTGCATGCGTTTTAATTGAGTTTAACCTGTTTTGAATTATTATATGGCATTGCATGATTCGATGATGACTGTATTATAGTAATACTCTACTCCATACTATAATAAACAATTGCATATGCCCAAAAGCCTGAAACATGTTAAATATTAAAAAGCCACAGCATGATATTGTCTATCGTTTGAGCTGCATAAAGCATTACACCTGCTCTGCATTGAATGCATTTACATTTTATAATGCATGTTTGATATATGAAAAGCAAATGCACATCGCATCACATGTCTAGAGGCTTTATGCTGGTGCCAGGCGCGGAGTGGTGCCAGCTGAGCAGATGCTGCTGTTCTCTGGGGCTTTCATCTTCCTCCTCAAATGCGTGCATCATTTAGCGTTTTTAATTGAGTTTATCCTTTTGATTTTTGTCTTGATAATCTGAAATATGGCCTCCCGGTTGCAACTGTCCTTTTCAGTCTGGATGTCCTGCACTGCAAAAACAACAACAACAATGATTTCTTTTTACATTAAGATACATTTACTAGACAAGTAACGTGTATTGTATTGTCTTGTTTTGGGAAACATAACTCAAATTAAGATAAATAATCTGCCAGTGGGGAAAGTAAAATAATGTTGATTTAAGATAATTTTTCTCACCCCATTGTCAGATTATTTTGCTAATTTTAAGAAAAACTCTCGAAATTTTGAGTTATTTTTTCCTAAAACAAGACAATTACTTTTTGCTTGTCTAGTAAATACTTCTTGTTTTAAGAATTTGTAGATGTTTGGACTTGAAACAAGACAAAAATACTAAGTAAGAAAAGCTTTTTTTTTCTTTTTTTTTGCAGCGTGTAAAGAGCACATTCAGGGCTTTCCAGTGACCCTAGACCACAAAACCAGTCATAAGGGTCACATTTTTTAACTAATACCTCATATGAAAGCTGAATAAATAAGCTTTCCATTGATGTATGATTTGTTAGGACAATATTTTTGGCCGAGATACAACTATTTGAAAATCTGAAACATAACATAAATTTGTTTCTTATGCTCTAGTCTAAACAGTGTCATGAAAAAGTACTAAATTACAAAAAATTAAAATAATACAACATTCATATAAAATGATGACTTCCTATACTTTAAAGAATTGCATATGCCCCAAAAGAGGAAATGTGTTAAATATAAAATGATTTGTATTGGTTGAGCTTGAGCTGAATAAATGCATTACACCTGTCCTAAAACTACGGACAGTTTTGCATTGAATGCATTTACATTTTATGCAATATGAAACTTTAATGAACATTTTCAGATCATCACATAGAGGCTTTTACACTGGTCCCACTGGTGCCAGCTGCGTAGATGCGAGTGTTTGTCTGATGCTTTCATAGTGTTTAAAGGGGTGGTCCCATGTTTTTTTTCTAGGGTTGGTTGTGTTTGTGGGGCGCAGTATAACACGTCTTAATACTTATTTTTGAATTATGTATTTTTCTTCTATTCTCCCTTTACTCCACACCGCTGTCTGTCCTTTGAACGGCTCGTCTGCTTCCTGCCCATCCCTCCGAGAAACACAATGGTCTTAGATTGGTCAGATGGCCAAATGTAGTTTCCTGTATTTTTATTGGCTGAAGTGCCAAGCACAGGTTAAGGCCACGCCCCTTCCCATTACGGGCAGAAGTCACATCTGCGGAGACTAGCGAGGGTTTATGATGTCACCAACCCAGGAAGAAGCTCGTTGTAGTCCAAACCGGCCATTTTTGTAGTCAATAAACTGCCGTAACTTTAAAAGACAATATCTCCGTTTGCAGTGAACTTTCAGCGCTGTAACTTTGCAGAGACTGTTTATGCTCAAGCAGCGATACTACACACTAACTAAAGTTAAACAAGTCAAATCGCATGACACCACCCCTTTATTGCAGCAGCTGTAGACTTCCTTCACACAGCGTTTGTGAAATGCATTTCCACGCAGGCTGCAGACAAACATCTGCTGTCTTTTGCCGTAGATTAGCCCACACATGCATGATTCAACAGGTTGTTCTTGTTCTGCAGACGCTGATAGATCTGTGTGCTCAATCTTATGCCTTTCTTAAAAGGAAGTTGATCTTTTTATTTTGTCAGCTGATAAGACTATCTTTCTCCATCAGGTACAGAAGTTGTTATGCATGTGTCCGTGTGACAGCCGCGGCGTCTTCAGTCTGGACGTCCGGCGCAGGGATGCTGTGATCGCTCTGGCTGTGTTCCTCGTCGAGTCAGATTTACAGGTGACCGAGCTTGTTTTCCACATGTAATACTACAGTGCATCCGGAAAGTGTTCACAGTGCTTCACTTTTAACACATTTAGTTAAGTTACAGCCTTATTTCAAAATGCATTATTTAGCTCAAAATACCCCACAGATTATTTTTATAGCATGTTAAAATTGTCACTTTTTGAGGGTGAGCAAAAACGTCAGTGTTTGTGTGTCCCTTTAAATGCAAATGAGCTGCTGCTCATGGGGCGGAGCTTCAAGAGCTCATGTTAGCAGCTCTGATGACCTCATGCGGACAGGCAATGTAACTGTTCAGCCTTTTATGATCAAACTGGAGTCAGACAATGATGGAGAGACTCAAGAAGAAGAGATGACATGTAGAATGAGACAGGACGTTTCTGAAGGAATAGTTGAAGAACTTATGAGTTAACAATCTTCAAGTCAATGATTAGCATATTCTGTCATGATTATAGGCTTAATAAAGGCGAGAGTAGGCAGCTGCAGTGAGAAGAGGAGTGAAAAAAGTGCAGGCAAGCCGAACAGTTCTCTCTTCTCGTAGTGGATCAGACACCTATACGAGATCAGTTGTGGATATCGCGGGATTCACACTCGTGCGCTGTATTGCTGATAAACTGGATGTAATTTAGATTCTGTTGCTTTAATGTGAAAAGTAATATTATGAAAAAGACACCCAAAGTTTTTGTTATGTCCATTCGAAAAACCTGTTTATCAAGCATTTTTTACTTTAATGTTTTTATTTATTTTTATTAATATGACAACATGCAATCACATAACCCACAGAGAGATCGCACTGTCCGAGAGTTTGAGAATATTCACACATAATTTATACACATAAAAACATGATATCAGAGTTTTAAAAACAAACATTTAAGGGAAGTGTATGTAAGATTGTGGCCAAAACTTGTACTGCAATTACTATCCCCTCTCCCTCTCCCCCCTGACTCGAGGCTGCAGGATCAGCAGAACGTTTGTAGATCTGCAGCTGTGGTAACTAGAGCAGATCTGGCAACCCGGATGCCGAAACACTACTGACTTCATGATTGGTCGATAGGTGGAGGGTGGAGCTTCAGGCCAAAACGCAACATGTCAACATCAGCTGAGGGCTGCAACAACAACTTTTAAATGACAATATCCTGGCCGGACTACTGTTTTCAGTGATATAAGTATTTGAAATTAACATGATTTCTTAAAGGTCCCGTTCTTCGCGTGTTTTCGAAGCTTTGATTATGTTTACAGTGTGCAATATAACATGAGTTCATGTTTCGCGTGTAAATAAACACAGAATTTTTCACACAGTTGACTTATCTGTACAGCGCTGTTTCCTCTGTCCTATAAGCGGCCTGATGATTTCCTTGTTCTATGAAGTCCCTCCTTCAGAAACACGTAACGAGTTCTGATTGGGCCAGCGCTTCCCGTGTTGTGATTGGACAGCAGCTTAGCGCACTTTGCCCGGAAAGGTCCCGCCTCTTACCATAACGGGGAGATGCAAGCGCTGAATGCGCGCTCTTCTCCACGTGGGAGAGCAACGAGACCACGCCCCCTATTTTGCGTGTTCTTGTGGGCGGAGCTTTAGTCAACAAACGGTTCTAGTGACGTCATCACAGCAGGAAGTGCAGCGGTGTAGACCAAACCGGCCGCTCGCTGTAAGCTTTGAAAGGGAACTTCTGTTAAATAAAATATCTCGCTTGGCATTGAACTTTGAGCGTTATAATTTTACAGGTATTATATATGCTCTAACAGCAACATTACACACTAACTAAAGTTTGAAAGATGGTGTAATACGGTTCGTAGATGGGAAGGAAGGAGGCGGGAACCGGCGAACGTTCAACAACATTTATTTCAAAATAAATAAACAAAACGAAAGTAAAACCGCGGGCAGCCCCTCACGGACGACTGCCCACTAACACAAACACACGTAAAACAAAACTAAACATAAACTCTAGGCCTGGTCCTCTCTCGTCTTCCGCAGCTCTTGCTCCTCCTTTTATGCTCCCGTCACATGGCCGCGAGTCGAGACCGGTGTGACATGCAGCTGGCACTAGTCAACATTAATCACCGGCCCGCTCTCGCGGTCCCTCGCCCCGCTGCCTGTCACACCACAGATGGAATCGCGAAGAACAGGACCTTTAATGTCTAGTGACAAATCAGGGCCATTTTATGATTCATTGAAATACATTTCTTACACACAGTTCCTTTAAAAAAAGAACCATACATCATGGTTGTTTAAACAAATGTCGTCAGCAAGTCGTTTCCTATCGTGCTTTTGCACAGCGCAGTCGGTGGAGAGCAACTGTGCTCGACTGCAGAATCCGACACATCCACCTTTCGCTGGCCAGAGTTTTTGGACATACGTCAGCATGACATCAGAGCACAAACCCCCCTAAAACACATTTCTAACCGGCATGCATCTCACGCTGATCAAGCCTATCCTCACGCGCCCGCCGATCTGTTTGTGACTTGTGTAGGTGAGTTTGTGTGCACATGTATGTTTGAGTGTGTTTTAAGTATAATTACAAAGCAATTCATTGGTTTTGTTTAACTCTGAAACAATTTTCGAGTTGCGTTGTGGTAAAAATAGCTACGGGTAACGCCAGCTGATTGAGGAGTTCAACCACTCTACGTCATCAACCTAGAACGCAAACAAAATGGCGCCGCCCATGGTCCAAATATAAAATTGATTTTTAAAATAACGTAGATCTTTCATGGGTTTTCTACCACATAATTCAGTAAGAGACATCATTTATGTTATATTAAGCCATACAAGTCTCAACACCAGGGGATCCCTTTAAAAAGCGATTTCTTTAGAAGAAAATATATTTGAGCATCATAACTTTGCAGATGTCGTTTATGCTCAAACAGCAACACTTCACTCTAACTAAAGTTAAAACAGAGAAACCATAATCAACCACCGTTTTAAAGAGTGGAAATGACTAAGTGCTCCTCTGCCGCTATCTACTGGTTATAGTGGCACTTTCATTTCTTTTTAAAATAAGTGCTTGCCACAAAGTGGCCTACACCTTGAAACTTTTAGTTCTACAAATCATGGTGAATGTTTGTGATTTGTGACAGAAACCCCTGAACTTTTTTCATGGCTCAATGTTTCTCCTGATTTGCATGTCAGCTCCGTTTGATCTGATATCTGTGGTTTATAACAGAGAATACTGCACTGAATGCTTCTCACTAGATCTCGCTGCAATGTTATAAATTCTGTGGTGAATTCAAACAGTTTCTCGCTGGATCGCCAGCGTTGTGTAGTAAAGGTGTCATGTGATCGAGATCGGCCCATTTATGAGCTGATAAAAGTGTGTGTCAAACGAGAACTGCGGTTCTCATGTTTCTCGTATGTAACAGAAATGGCAGCTCTTATCAGTGGTGCAACGTCTAGCAACATTTTGTCGCACCAGCAGGAAAAAAGGTCGCAAAATGCCTCCATTCGGTCGCAATCTGGAGCCCTGCCTCCCTTTGGGAACGTCCTCAAACAGATAAGTGTGTGTGTTGTTGAAGCTAGTTTATGAGTCATTGGTGGTGTTTGAGGAGATTTCCCCTTCTATGTAAAGCGCTTTGAGTGTCTTGAAAAGTGCTATATAAATCGAACACATTATTATTGAGAATCTCACTGCTAAACCAGATCATGTGATCACAGCTGGATTAGAGCCGCCACTTAAACACACACTCTTTTTAGTTTGTGCTCTTTTGCAACCAATGTACTTCACATAAACACACTGTATGCAGAGCGATTTGGTGTTCTTTTTGAAGCATATGAATAGTATTTGATTTGCAGCATATTCAGAATAAGTTTCCATCTTTCCAACACATGGTTTGTGTGTGATGTTTGTCTTTCCCAGCACAAAGACACTGTCGTAAGTTACCTGTTGAGTCTGCTCAAGGGGTTACCCAGAGTGCAATGGGTGGAGGAGAATGCTGGGAGGAAGTGTAAAGGTACTAGTTGCTTTATTCATCTCTCATTACTGTATGTGTAAGCATGCACACGCTAATGTTTAAAAGACGTTTATCCTTTTATTCAGCAAGGATGCATTCAAAGGATCACAAGTGACAGACGTTTATAATGTTACAAAAGATCCTATTTTTAAATAAATACTAAAAAAATTTAATCAAATAATCCTGGAAAATTAAGTCCATGATGGTTTCCCACAAAAATTCTGTTTTCAACATTGATAATAATCATAAATGTGTGTTGATCATCAAATCCTCCTATGAGAGTGATTATTGAAGGATCATGTGACACTGAAGACTGGAGTAATGATGATAAATTCAGCTTTGATCACAGGAATAAATCGCACTTTACTATATATTCACATAGAGAACAGATGATTTACATTGCAATAATATTTCAGAATTTGTACTGTATTTTTGATCAAATGAATGCAAAGACTTCTTTCAGAAACATTAAAAATCATACCTTGTGTATTCTGTACTCTTGTATAGTAAGTTCTTTTTGCCATCAGAGCCTTGTAATTCTTCTAGACTCATAATAATGAAACATTTTATCTTAAGTGTGTTCATGAATAGACACTTAAAAGTCAAGCGTGTGTGTCGATGTCAAACAGAGACGCTGCCGATGGCGGAGAACTTCAGCTTCTGTCTGGTGACGCTCCTGTCTGATGTCGCTCAGAGAGACCCAGAGTCTCGCTCTCAGGTCTGATCTTCATCTTCACATTCCCTTGTTATTTTCACCTTGGCACTCATTGAATGTCTTTCCGTCCAGATTCTGGAAGCGGTCATGGAAGTAATGCAGTCTCTGCTGGAGATCTGCCAGACGCCCGAGAACCAGGATAAAGGTGACGATTCCCTGAGCACTAAGGCCGGAGACACATTACAAGCGTGGCGTGAGCGTGGCGTTTCTGTTGTGTGTCAGCCACGTGGTGTTTTCTCTGTCTTTACACACTAGAAGCGAGTCTGACGCGGCGCTGCTGCTGCTATTGATGTACAGGGAAGGCCTATACTTCATGTTAAATATAAATATATAGCCTACTAATACAGCAAAGACGACGTCGGCAGTAGCCTATTGACCACGTTACAGAATATTTCAGTTGCAATATTTCCAAATCGATAATAGTTTTATTTTTAAATTACAATTAGGCCTATATCTGCATTTATGTTAACCTAGAGACTTTCGAACATGAAAATGTAATTTGTTAATATGTATTTGTGTCAAAATGACTTCTTTTTTTTTTTTTTAGCATCTTTTCCTATTTTATTTTGCCTGGAAACGCTTCCAACACGCTAAAAAAAATAGACGCTTCTTCTATTTCTAGCATGCATGCGTGCCACACAGGCAGTGTGCAAACTCCAACCTGTTAACATGGGAGCTGAAATAAAAACGGACACACCACGCAGCCGAGATGCGCACGGCCGAGTTCACACTGCACGATTTTCCAAACTCGTCGGGTCACTGCTCTTCACACTGCAAGACTATACAAGAGGAAAAAATCGCAGATTTCTCTGGTGAGCAAACTACGCGGCAACTACATGTGCGATATGACAGGTAATCACCGCGAGATCACACGTGCGTCAGACCGGAGTTCTCGCACGAGACTGGAATTGTTATTAAAAATGAGAAAACTGCAGAAAGTTTACGCTCCAAATTGTCTGTGTGCATTTGTTGAGAAAAAGAAATAAGGAATAAGGAAATTTTTGGAGAGACAAAGGGAGCAAGGATTGTGTTCTGCATAGAGAGTTTGAGGTAAATAAAAAAAAAAAGTAATGTTATGCTGCTGCTGCGGCTGGACATGCAAATGTTTGTGCTTTGTTTCTGTTTGATAGAACTGTAAATATATCTATTAAAATACTGATATTCTGCTCTATAACTCCTCCCTGAACCTCCCGCTGCCCTGTATCTCACTCTCTCATTGGCTGTAGGTCCTCACCGATGTAATTTCAGTCAGAACGCAGTTCACACAGCAGGAGTTTGAATCGCCGACAGATATTTAGCATGCCAAATGTCTCACGGGCGCGGCGACTCTCTTTGATCGCGTCCCGCGTGCACAAGCACCGATTTGCCGATGATCTCGGGCATTTGTCAGCGATTTCGCAAAACCTGTCGGTGAGTCAAAATCAGGGCTAAAATCGGGCAGTGTGAACTTGGCATTACACACATTTGGATTCGCGCCTGTCTAAAGCACACTGTGCGATTTTGCCATCTGAGACAAATTTAGCAAATCCTAAAAGATTTCTCAGATCCTAGGCTAAAATCTGACGTCTTTGGTCGTTAGTTTGACATGTTCACCGGCAGCCGATTAATGAGCGCTGCGATCAAATTTTACCTCAGACAAAATTCTGTTAGAAGATTTGGCACACAATCCTGCAGTGTGACTTCTCCTACGACGACAGTCAAATATCTCAGTTTTTCAAGACAAACTATGACCAGAACGAGAGCTAGAGATTTCTCTGTAGCCAGCATTTCAGTCCCGCGTGTAATGCAGCTCACCGTCACCGAACGCGTCATTCACTGACGATATAAAACTCCAGACGAGTTTTCTTGCGCGTGTCCGTTTTTAGCGCGCCTTCACTATCGTGCAGTCTGACATTAATGCCAACTGAGATCTTACAGTGTGACACGGCTTACATCGGGGATCATGTTTGTACAGTCTGACAAGGGACATTCGCAAAGGATTTTGAAAAATCGCACCGTGCAGGACCCAGTACATTCACACTGCGTGATTGTCACTCTTGTGCAAGAGCACCTATTTGCCTATGATTTCAGGCATTTGTCGGCAATTTTGCAAAAGCCCAGTTTCTGACTGCTGCGCTTGTCAGGGTACATATGCGCGAGAGAGACACATTCACCTTCTAACAACGCGAGCCCTTTCTTGATCTCTATTTGTTTAGATAGTTAATGTTCACTGTGAAGTAACATACACACAATGAACACCTGTATTTTTTATTAACTAAAATGAACAAAGATGAATAAATACAGTTACACATGTATTGATCATGGTTAGGTATTAGTCTAATACAGGGGTGTCAAACTCAGTTCCTGGAGGGCCACAGCCCTGCAGAGTTTAGCTCCAACTCTGTTCCAACACACATACCTCTAGTTTTCAAAAAAGGCTGAAGGACTTGATTATCTGGGTCAGGTGTTTTTAATTAGGGTTAAAGCTAAACTCTGCAGGGCTGTGGCCCTCAGGAACTGAGTTTGACACCCCTGGTCTAAACTAATCAAACCATATTTTAAAGTGTTACAAGCAAATCGGGGAGTGTGAACTCGCCATTACACACATTTGGATTGGCCCCTGTCTGACTGGTGTCCTGTTTCTGCAGTGTACCTGTGCAGGTATGCCGTCCCGTGTCTTCTGGGCGTGACTCGAGCTTTCGGACGCTACGGTAATGGCGACGAGCCTCTCCTCTCGCAGCTCTTCCCGCGAGGAGCGCCGCAGCCGGCTCACCGCGTGTCTGTGGAAACCGAGGGCATTCGGAGGAGGTCCTTCAATGACTTCCGCTCTATTCTGCCCAGCTCGCTGCTCACGGCCTGCCAGGGAGACACACTGAGGCGCCGGAGTGGAGTTGCCAACCCTGAGGCTCAGGTCAGCCTCTCTCTGTCTCTGGATGTGTGTGCGCAGTGGAATACTTGCATATGTTACAGCAGCATATTGGCTATTGCGGAAGAAATGGGAAGTGTAAAAGGATACATTATGCTATGATAAATGTTTCAAACAAAACGTATGCTATATAGTGTCACGTGACCTAATTATGTTGTTTAATTTGAGCAGTTTATCATCTCAGAAAAAGTGTTTTTTGTTTTTTAAGTAAATACATTTTTAAATTGAAAAAAAAGTAAATAAATGACAAGAAAAATGTTTTTTTTTGTAAATAAATTGTTATTGAGAAAATACAAAACAGACAACAAACATTTAAAACAATTTAAATATAAATGATTATAGAAAACATTTTTAGTAAATAACAATTATTTAAAAAAAATGCAAGCAGTTTTACAAAATAAATAATTGTAAATAAAATAATTGATTGACAAATATGCAAAAATTATTAATTGAGAAAATATGTAAATATTACTACTTTTTTTAAATAAATGATTATTGAGAAAATATGCAAACATTATTTTAGATTTTTTTTAAATAAATAATTACTGAGAAAATAATTTTTGAAAAGTTGTAGTAATGAAAAATTATTAATTGAAAAAATATGCAAATATTATTTTAGAAAATACATTTTAATAAATAAATGATTGACAAATTTGCAAAACATTTTAGAATTTATTTTTAGTAAATGAAATGATTAATTAAAAAAATACATATTTTTTAGAGTATATATTTATAAATTATTATTTAAAAAAAGCAAAAAATAACTGTAGAAAATAAACTTTTGTAAATGAAAATTATTAATTGAGAAAATATACAAAAATAATTTCAGAATTTTTTTAAAGAAATATATATTACTAGAAAAATATTAAAATAATTTTTCAGTGTTTTATCCCTCGGCAGTCTGATCTAAAACTGTTAAAATCACAGTTGAAAGTGCTTATGTTCATTTATCAAACTGGAAAACGGTCAAGTTGAGCACACTGCATTGTGGGATATAGTATCCCACACACTGTGCTCTGGTTGTGTGCTGCATATTTTGGGAAAGAGTTCATCCAAGTATTCTTTGCATATTCAGAAGAATGAAAGAAGATGCAGAAGTGGTGTGTGTGTGTGTGTGTGTGTGTGTGTGTGTGTGTGTGTGTGTGTGTGTGTGTGTGTGTGTGTGTGTGTGTGTGTGTGTGTGTGTGTGTGTGTGTGTGTGTGTGTGTGTGTGTGTGTGTGTGTGTGTGTGTGTGTGTGTGTCTGACGTCAGAGGTGCTGTTGTGTTCACAGGTGAGTCCGGACCGAGGCGGGCCATCTCCCTGCTCCCCAACGGCTCCAGGGCCGCAGTATTTTGAAGGTAATGTAAGGTTTGCTGTGTCACAACTTTAATCCCTGAGGTTTAACGTCTGAACATTCTTCAGCAGATTTCATGTTCTTGTTTCTGAATAAGCACCTTTAGTTCTCCGCGTGTTTGTTTTAATTCTGTTTGCTTCAAGGGTTAGTTCACCCAAAAATGACATGTCTGTCATTAACTTCTCACCCTAATGTCGTTCCACACCCGTAAGACCTCCGTTCATCTTCACACACAGTTTAAGATATTTTATATTTAGTCCGAGAGCGTATGCAAGTGTATTGATTCATGATTCGGATCGCCAATGTCAGGTGATTTCAGCAGTTTGACACACGATCCGAAACATGAATCAATCCACTGATTCATAACTGTTTAAATTTTTATTTTTCAGGATTGAACACAAACCCAGAAGAGAAGACAATGCTGAATAAAGTCGTAGTTTTTGTTATTTTTGGACCCAAATGTATTTTGGATGCTTCAAGAGACTTATTAACCCACTGATGTCTCATATGGACTACTGTGATGATGTTTTTATTCCCTTTCTGGACATGGACAGTATAGTTGCATATGCTCTCGGACTAAATATAAAATATCTTAAACTGTGTGTGAAGATGAACGGAGGTCTTACGGCTGTGGAACGACATTAGGGGGAGGAGTTAATGACAGACATTTCATTTTTGGGTGAACTAACCCTTTAAGGTTTTATGAGTCACTGCTGAGTGATGCTGATTGACTGATATTGGCATTTAGTGGTCAGTCATCACTATTGATAATAGCGTGTATTAAAGTGCCATTGTTGTTCTATTTTAAAGTCTCCACAATGTCTCCTTATAGTTTTACAGACATCCAAGGTCAAAGAACACAATTTTCTTATAATATAACTTTTTTCTCCCAGCTACATCATTGAGTCCCACTTGTATGTAGATCTGCTTGTTTGATGTCGTTGGTTGTTTTGTCAGGTTCTTATCTGGCCGAAAGCGGTGCTGTGAATCCGGATTATTACTTCAGCACCGTCAGTTCCAGCTTCTCCATCTCTCCTCTCTTCATTGGTGCCAGCGGACAAGAAATAAACGTCCCTATAGAGCTGCTGAGACGCCTCTTACAGATGGTACTCTCTCTCACACACACACACACACACACACACACACACACAAACGTAATGTGATTTTCATGTTGCTTGGCAGATAATACAAGGGTGTATTAATAAATACTTGCCTCATGACATCACTGGTGATTCACTTGAATGATTCAATGACTCGCTCATAAAGACTTCACTTGTTTCATTACTGGATGAATCAGTGTTTTAGAAAAAATCTCTTGAGTGAATGATTCAATGACTCGCTCATAAAGACTTCACTTGTTTCATTACTGGATGAATCAGTGTTTTAGAACAAATCTCTTGAGTGAATGATTCAATGACTCGCTCATAAAGACTTCACTTGTTTCATTACTGGATGAATCAGTGTTTTAGAACAAATCTCTTGAGCGAATGATTCAATGACTCGCTCATAAAGACTTCACTTGTTTCATTACTGGATGAATCAGTGTTTTAGAACAAATCTCTTGAGCGAATGATTCAATGACTCGCTCATAAAGACTTCACTTGTTTCATTACTGGATGAATCAGTGTTTTAGAACAAATCTCTTGAGTGAATGATTCAATGACTCGCTCATAAAGACTTCACTTGTTTCATTACTGGATGAATCAGTGTTTTAGAACAAATCTCTTGAGCGAATGATTCAATGACTCGCTCATAAAGACTTCACTTGTTTCATTACTGGATGAATCAGTGTTTTAGAACAAATCTCTTGAGCGAATGATTCAATGACTCGCTCATAAAGACTTCACTTGTTTCATTACTGGATGAATCAGTGTTTTAGAACAAATCTCTTGAGCGAATGATTCAATGACTCGCTCATAAAGACTTCACTTGTTTCATTACTGGATGAATCAGTGTTTTAGAACAAATCTCTTGAGTGAATGATTCAATGACTCGCTCATAAAGACTTCACTTGTTTCATTACTGGATGAATCAGTGTTTTAGAACAAATCTCTTGAGTGAATGATTCAATGACTCGCTCATAAAGACTTCACTTGTTTCATTACTGGATGAATCAGTGTTTTAGAACAAATCTCTTGAGTGAATGATTCAATGACTCGCTCATAAAGACTTCACTTGTTTCATTACTGGATGAATCAGTGTTTTAGAACAAATCTCTTGAGTGAATGATTCAATGACTCGCTCATAAAGACTTCACTTGTTTCATTACTGGATGAATCAGTGTTTTAGAACAAATCTCTTGAGTGAATGATTCAATGGCTCGCTCATAAAGACTTCACTTGTTTCATTACTGGATGAATCAGTGTTTTAGAACAAATCTCTTGAGTGAATGATTCAATGACTCGCTCATAAAGACTTCACTTGTTTCATTACTGGATGAATCAGTGTTTTAGAACAAATCTCTTGAATGAATGATTCAATGACTCGCTCATAAAGACTTCACTTGTTTCATTACTGGATGAATCAGTGTTTTAGAACAAATCTCTTGAGTGAATGATTCAATGACTCGCTCATAAAGACTTCACTTGTTTCATCACTTGATGAATCGGCATTTTTTAACAAATTTCTTGAATGAATGATTCAATGACTCACTCATAATTTTCATTACTGGATGAATCAATAATTGATTCAATGACAAATTAGTCAAAATGACAATTTTATAATTTGCATAGTTGTAATAATTTCTTTCTTGTTTATTGCCGTGATGCTGCTTTGAATCAGCCTGTATCGTATAAAGCTCTATTGAAATGAAGGTGACTCGACAATATGGATGGATGTCATTCTTTCGCCGTTGTTTCTGCAGGTGAAGCTCTTTGTCTGCGATTCCTTCCTGAAGACGCTGGATGCCGTCGTGGCCGAGGTTACGGAGGTAAAGCTTCAGGATTTACTCTCGACCTGCTGCACACAACATCAATACTGTGTTTAAAGTGTTTTGTCTCACAAACCAGATACTCAAGCGTGTTCATCCTTCCTAAGTCTCCCCTCCTTTATTTTTCTTCTCCATGTATGAAGGCGAATCCAGCCGTCGAGCTCTTTTACAAAGCCTTCAGCGACCCGCTGTATGTCAGCATGTTCAAGATGCTGCGGGACACGCTCTATTACATGAAAGGTTGCTGAACTCTCATCTCTGTCTAATCTGAGCCATCCTCTAAGCTAAATGCTTTATTAATCACATCTGTAGTGTCCCTATTTGTGTTTGACCTTTGCCGTATGTGAAGATTTCATGTTAATCTGCAGATGTGCAGACGAGCTTTGTGAAAGAGGTTCATGACTTCGTGCTGGAGCAGTTCAGCAGCAGCCAATCAGAGCTCCAGAGGGTTCTCCATGAGGAGCGGTTGCCAGGGGAACCCAGTCCTCTCAAGCTCCGTTGTCATGCCAACGCAGCCTGTGTGGACCTCATGGTGTGGGCTGTCAAAGACGAGCAAGGTCTGGCACGTCCAATCACATACACAACACTGCAGATTGACACCGGGGCATGTTGTCACACAGTTGATCTGTCACACTGCAGATCAACAACATGATCAGATCAATGTTCAATGTTGACAAGCAGATCAACAACATGTTGTCACACACAACACAGCAGATCGACACCGGGGCATGTTGTCACACACAACACAGCAGATCGACACCGGGGCATGTTGTCACACACAACACAGCAGATCGACATCGGGGCATGTTGTCACACACAACACAGCAGATCGACACCGGGGCATGTTGTCACACACAACACAGCAGATCGACACCGGGGCATGTTGTCACAAGCCATTGTTATATAAGAGTATTAATTTCTATATAGACTTAAAGGGTTACTTCAGCGATTAGCATATGGCTTTGTATCAGTAGAAACCCTGGAGTATATTCAAATGATTGTGCTCCCTCCCCCCCCCGTATCCCCTGATATAGGAGATTTCTGCTTTTTATTTCTGAAAAAAATTCCTCCCATGATGCAAATTGGCGATATTTGCGTCATCTTTGAAATTTTTGGCCAGAGGCTAAAGACTACGGCCAGCAGAGGGAGCTATTTTCACATGTTTTCAATCCGCCCATGTAGGATGGAGATCACACTCACAGCTCAGCTCAGCTGCAGGCACTCATTTAAACGGAGCTCTGCTGGTCAATGTAAGTCTTTTAACTTCTCAAATTAATTTCTATGAAAGTTAAGCTTCCAAAGGCATGAACTGAAACGCGTCAGACTGAACACACGTTGTGAATGTATGCCGCGAGTGTAGTCGCGATTACCTCAGCTCTCATCACGAGAGCTCATTTATGACATTAAATGTAATCTGACTCCTGCAGCGTTAGTGCTGTGAGACTCGCGCGGTGACTCGATCGTTATATTGAACAGATGAGTTCAGTATTTAATTGTAGTGTCTGTTCTCTTATTCAGTCACAGTAATCCAGTAGCGGTGGCTTTGGGAATGGCCTCACAGGGCAGCAAAGCATTCTGGGAATTGTAGTCTTTCATCCCCATGAGACAAAATACATTTTCTGTCTTTTCTCAGTCTAGAAAGCACCAAATTCAAAAATAACTTCACATTTCTACTGCATTGATGACCCGGTTTAAATACAGATTCATCTTCCCAGCGCTGAAGTACCCCTTTAAATATGAAATCAAAACTGACTCTATTTTCATCATCCACATTTCTGGTTTTTCTGTGAAATATTACAAAGAAAAAAAGATTGTACATGTAAAAGATTATTGGAGTATAAGACAATATTTCAGTCTTCCTACTTCAATTATTTTAAATTATTGTTTTTTTGTAATTATTTGTGAAATTTACTAGCAATTTATTAGTGTTTCAAACTATATCATACACATCATTTCAGAATTTATGAAATCTCACATTTTTGTTATGAAAAATACATATTTTGTAAATGGAATAAGTATTAAATGGAAAAACTTTAGAAAATGAGTAGTTACCTTCAGTGTGAAGTGATTTAAAAAAATAAAAAGTTTTACTTGATAAATTATAATTACTAGCAATTTCGAAATGAAAATTGTTTCAACACCATGAAATAAAAACTGAAATAAAATAAGTTATTAAGTTATATACTAAATTTGCTAAACTAAAACTGAGAAATACATTTTTGGCTAATTAGAAAAATATAATTTTTTTAAAAACAAACCAATAAAAACGACAAAAGCCCAAACTAAAATGTATCTATATATCTATTTGTATTAGTTTATCTATTTTATATTTATTTAATCTTATTTTCTCATGCCTATTTGTTTATTTATTTTCTATTTTTCTATTATATGTTTATTTGTTTATCTAATCTCCCTATAAATCTGTTGTTTATTTTCTATTTATCTATTTTCTTATGCATTTTATTTATCTAATTTATATATATATATATATATATATATATATATATATATATATATATATATATATATATATATATAATATATTTTTCTGTTTTCTACTTGAGAATTTCATGTTTAATTCAGTGTGTAAATTATTTGTGAAAATTACTAGTAATTTCTGAATAAAAATACACCAATTTTTTTTTTTTTTTTTTACAGTTTTGGCAACTGACTGAAATAAAATAAGCTGAAGTACTAAAATGACAATCTCAAACTATACAAAAAAATATAAAATGTATAAATATTTAAAAACAAACAAATGAAAAAACATATAAAAATTACTAAAACTTAAACTAAAGTTAAAATAAACACTGAAAATATAAATTATATTTTCAAAATATTAATAAATGCTATATAAATAATACTAAAATAACATTGACCAATCGTCAGTCATCCAGTCACTTTCACCATCAATCCATCATGTCCCCTCAGTCAGAATGTCTAAATATCAAATGTCACATCTGGGTTGGAGTTTGTTTCTGTGTTGAAGCGCTGCAGACGTTGTGCAGACGTTGTGCAGACGTTGTGCAGACGTTGTGCAGACGTTGTGCAGACGTTGTGCAGGCGTTGTGCAGACGTTGTGCAGGCGTTGTGCAGGCGTTGTGCAGACGTTGTGCAGGCGTTGTGCAGGCGTTTTCTGAATCTGCTGTAATTCCTCTTCCAGGAGCTGAGAATCTGTGCACCAAACTGTCCGAGAAGCTTCAGTCCAAGACGTCCAGCAAGGTGATCATCGCTCACATGCCGCTGCTCATCTGCTGCTTACAGGTGAGACGAGTGTGTGTGTGTGTGTGTGTGTGTGAGCGCTCATCTGCTGCTTACGTGGTGAGGAGAGCTGGTGCCCAGGCTGTGTGTGTGAGCGCTCATGAGCTCAATGACATGAGTGTGTGTGTGTGTGTGTGTGTATGAGCGCTCATGAGCACAATGACGGGTGTGTGTGTGAGCGCCCACGAGCTCAATGACACGAGTGTGTGTGAGCGTTCACAAGCTCAATGACGTGTGTGTGTGTGTGTGTGTGTGTGTGTGTGTGAGAGAGAGCGCTCATGAGCTCAATGACGTGTGTGTGTGTGTGTGTGTGTGTGTGTGTGTGTCAGGGTTTAGGCCGTCTCTGCGAGCGCTTCCCCGTCATCGCTCATTCCGCCACCGTGTCTCTGAAGGACTTCCTGGTGGTCCCGTCGGCGGTGCTCATTAAACTCTATAAGTACCACAGTCAGCCCAGTTCAGGTCAGTCCGTCTCCTCTGAACACACTCCTCCGTCTCCTCTGAACACACTCCTCCGTCTCCTCTGAACACACTCCACCGGTCCTGCTCTCTACAGATACTTTCCGTCTATTTGTTTATTTATTATATCTATTTATTTATATTTCGTTTTTAATATTTATCTATTTGTTTATTTATATCTTTTTTATTTATCAATTTGTTTATTTATTATATATATATTTATTTATATACATTTTTATTATTTGTCCGTTTGTTTATTTATTATATATATATCTATTTATATTTATTTATTTGTTTATATATTATATCTATTTATAAATGATTATATATCCATTTATTTATTTATTTATTTATATTTATTTATATTTATTTTTTATTTATATGTTTGTTTATTTATTATATGTTTATTTATCTATTTGTTTATTTATTATATCTATTTATAATTATTTTTTATTATATATCTATCTATTTATTTATTATATTTTTTATTTTATTATTTATATATTTGTTTATATGTTGTTTGTTTTATTTGATCTATTTATGTAGCTAATTTATTTAATTTCTATCTTTGTATTTAGTTTATCTATACTCCTATCTATTTGTTTATCTGTTTATTTTATATTTTTATCTATTTGTATCTATTTATTAAGCTAATTTATTTATTTAATTTCTGTCTTTTTGTATTTAATTTGTCTATACACTGTTGTTCATTTGTTCGTATATTTTTGTATTTATCTTTTTTATTTACCTATAGATAAAAATGTATTTACTAGAGCAAATTTTAATAAATAAATAAGTAGATGAATATAAAATAAACAACAGACAAAATAAATATAAAATAAACATTTTAAGAAATAGACAGAAATAGACAGAAATAGATAGGATAGAGATATCTAATTCTTATGTCTATTTGTTTAAATGTTTTTATTCATTTTATATTTTTCTTGTCTATTTATTTGATCTTTATTTTTCTATTTTCTATCTATTTTTGTCTGTTTATATTATATTCATATATTCATTAATTTATTTATCTTTTTTCTTTCATTTATTTAATATTTTGGTTAATTTATAAACTTATCCATTTATCTCTGTATTTTTATTTTGTTATTTATTTCTTATATTAATATTATTATTTTTCTGTTTTCTTATATTTTATTTATCTATTTGACGTATAAATATCTATTGTTTTATGTTTAGATCATCTAGTTCCTTGTATATTTATTCTATATTTCTATATTTATTCTTCTTGTCTAGCTATTTGTTTATCTGTCTGTAGTGTTTACTCCTATGACCTCTGAACATGTGTCCTTCAGGAGGAGGCGGGATCAAAATCAACGTGACCAATGAGCATTCTCATCCCACCATCAACCTGATGTCCAACAGGAAAGACCAGCCGTCCATGTACGAGCAGCTCAGAGACATCTCCATCGACAACATCTGCAGGTCTGGCTCACTTTTAGAGGCTTCACTTTAGTTTTTCATGACTCGTTTATCCCTCGCTAAAAACGGACCCCATGGAGATCGCTGTTCCAGACTTGATAATGGTGTGCAATTTTCTCATTCAAACCATTGCCACCTGTTGCTGCTTCTGCTTTTAGAGGGAAACGCTGCCCATAACTGCTTGTCTGTGATCTGTAATCCTCTGTAAGAATTCATAATAATAGCATATTATTAGCGAAAGGGAGCTAGTAAAAGTTCCAGTGTGTATCTGTATTTGCACTCGTCAAATGATTACATTTCCAACGTGTTTTCACTTCGGTGAGTAATGTAGCCAATCACAGACATGTTTGTAGACTTCTGCAACGCACTTGGCCAATCACAGGTGTTGAATTTGGAACCTCTCACCGCTCGAGTGTTGAGTTCAGTTAACGCGCGCGTCTCTGGAAGTGCAGACATTGGTAAAATAAGATTAATTGTATACCAGCTTCACTGATTTATAACTGTGAGATTGTGTTTATTGAATGAGTGACAGCTTTTAGTGATTATAAAGTATATTATTACCACATACACGCTTCAATACAGTCACTGACCCATCCGCATATAACGTTACAAGCGGGATTCACTCGAAAAATGTGATGAACGAGTTATAAATCAGTTGAAATCAGGCTCATAAAAATGTAAGGAAAACGCGATTCCTGGCTGCATGTCATTATCCATGGATCATTGAATCTTTGGTAAGTTGTAAGGAGCACTATGGAGCCCAACCTTTAGTTTAAACTGATAATCGTTTGCTCTATACTCGCGTCAGAGTCCTGCACGGGTCCATTTTTGGAGACCCGCCCCCGCCCGTACCCGCAAGGTTTAGCACCAGATCCGACCCATGACCCGTGAAAATTTCAAAATTAAATCCGTACCCGCCCAGACCCGTTAATATTTGGCCCGTTACCCGACCCGTGCCCGCGATAAATCACACACGCTAAAACATTCAAATTAAAATGCTTTATTTTTTTATCCTACACCTCTCTCAACATCAACAGCGTCATGAATGGGCTAATGAAACAGGCAAAAGTGCCTTAAAGACTCATTGTCAACAATTTCATATAGCTACTCCACTCACCAACTTTACTTTTACTTCATCCATTGCTACTCCTGCAACGCTTGCTCCTTCTGCGCTACGAGAGGCATCAACTAAAGTTTCAATGTCGTAGTGGCGGTGACGTGATGGGTCAAATGGTATATCATTGTTGTGTGTTTGTGTAATGGTAATTTGGACATAGAAAGTGTAATAGCCTACAATATGTTGGATGGGGGAAGAAGGAGGCGGGAACCGGCGAACATTTAAAAGACTTTAACCAAACAAAACGAAAGTAACGTGAGTAGCCCTTCATGGACATCTCCCATGCGCACACGCATAATAAAATAAACACAACTCAACGTCAAATCCAGGTTCTCATTCACAATCACGCCCTGGTCTCTCTCTCTCTCGCTCTCGCGTTCACTTTGCCACAGAAATATTGCACATATTTTTCATCCGCCCATCCGCGCTACTACCCGCCCGCACAGAGTTAATTATCCGCCCGCATCCCCGCCCGTGAATTTTATAAATGTCATAATCCACCCGTTTTAGCCACTTTTATGCGGGTACCCGCGGATACCCGCGGGTACCCGACCCGTTGCAGGACTCTGACTCGCGTTATCCTCTATTAACTCCAGTCATGCAGCAGCTCTTTTGCCACTCAGCCCCGGCGGGAAAGTGACGTCTCGTGCATTCCCTCTATTGTTCAGAATAAATGTGTAACCTCTGTTTAGTTCCTGTCACTATGAAGGCCCTCCTTCTGAAAAGCAAACGGTGCTCTGATCCAGTAGTATATTCCTGCACAACCGGAGGCTGCAGTTTCAGGACCGCAATTCTAGGACCCTCGTTTTTTTGTGACAGCGCCACCTACAGAACTGGATGATATAGCAGTGTGCTGCAGTTTCAGGACCTCAGTTCTACGACCCAGGTGGTTTAGTTAGTAGCCTACATAGTATCAAGATATTTAATCGCAGGAGTATATTTTATGTGATTTTTTTAAAATTCAAAATGCATCAGAGGTTAATTACAAAGTGTGTAATACCTGCTTTGATGCACAATTTTAAATTTAAACAAATAATTTTACGCATAATATAAATGAAAAATGTATATCAATCTTTAAAAAAAAGTTGAGTACCTTAAAAATCTTAATTTCTTGAATTATACTGTATATTGATTAACCTCCTTAATTTTAACTAATTAGTTCATTATCAGGTAAAATAAAGATGGAATCAGTATATGCAGTCACTAAATTACAGTCAGATATTTTAAAGGTTGTAGAGAGGCAAGGCAAGACTCAAGAATGATTGAAGAATATATATTTATGTCATTTTTGCAATAACAACAGCACCAAAAAGACCCCTTTTTTCATCAGTTGCTGCACAGACAGAATGGCTGTATATATATATGATCTAGGTTAACACTTTTGCACTGTTGGATTTGTTGAGAGAGAAAGCCAAACAGAATATTAATGTTACTCATGTCTAATTCCAAACTCCAAATTTGTAAGTATATAAGAGCAACACCCACCAATTGAGACCATGGTGCTATACAGTTGAAGCTGCATACAGTGTGAGGCAACTATTGTAAACATTTCCTATACATCTTACTAAGCTGGATGATGACTGACAGTCCTTATACTAATCTGGTGAACATGGTAATTTTGATAAATGAGCCAAGGCACAAAATGAACTGTAGATAAAAAAATTAATAAAAAACTGCACAAGTTATAAAAACCAGCAAGTGTTACAGAGATGAATATACAAATATATATTGTTATAACCCTCCTATTTTGAAGCGCTCCATCAGAAGAAGACACCACCACTTTCTAATGAAAGCCATGCCCATCTGAAAGATGTGTGACATTGACAGATACTATATTAGCATATACTTGGCAAAACAAAAAACAACAACAAAAAAACACTGAGACTTTATCCCGCAGTCATTTCTACAGTGATGGCGTGGCAATCCCTAAAAGCAAAAAAAAAAAGGTAACAAAGTAACATGTCAAAAGCCATTGCCATCTCTGTTACATTATGAAATTTACATGATATGCAGAATGGAATATAATTGTATTTGTTTGGAGTAGCTAAATATGCATTTATTAATCACTGCAATATCATGCCCAGTCTTTTCAGTCTAGCTCCAAGGATAACAAAAAAACATTTGTGCAAGATTCATACAGAAAAATTATTTTAAAAAAATTAAAGGATTAATTTTCAACTTTTTAATCCTTCACAGCAAAAATATATCAGTACAGGCTATAAGAACGTAGCCAAAGTATAAATGGCTGAACTTGTCAAACATTATGCATCATTTAGACAGGCTAATATTGTAGTGCAACCAGGCAGTCAGCGCAGTTATGTAAGAATATTATGGGAACTATGGTAAAACAATGAGTATTCAGCAAGTTTGCCCTCTAATACAGTAGCTACAGGTACACACCCTTACACCAACATGCTTTTGTCATCTTTTTAAGTTGAATTAATGTGCTGGCAGCTGGCTAGATGCATTATAGTCATTAAAAATCAAAAAGGATTTAATAAATCTCAGCCACACCACGATCAAGAACATCCTAGTAGCCTAATTAATAAAACTAGCACACAAATTCTTAATTCATGTGAATTAATTCTTAATTCATAGCAGCTCACTTTAGTACATTTTGTTTCATTTAAAAGTTATAAAATAAAACTTGATTGAATATCAGTACTCACAGTCTGATCGGTGTCCATCGTCCATCTTAAATTCGTATTTTGGTGATTCAATTTGGTAGGTGGTGCTGTCACAAAAAACTAGGGTCCTAGAACTGGGGTCTTAGAACTAGGGTCCTGAAACTGCAGCCTCCGGTTGTGCAGGAATACCCTTCTCCTCTGATTGGTGGACTGGAGTGACTGGTGTGCTGTAATTGGTGTTTGGGAATGCCCCGCCCCTTACCATAGCCACCAGTTTCACCACACGACTAACTAGTTCAACCAGGCCCGCCCTTTTATTCTGCACATTAATTATTATAATGAGGAATATTGTGACGTGTTGGTCCCCAGAAGAAACTCAAGACTACAATGGAGGAACACTGACACTGATATAGAGAAGAGCTCAGACTGCACCACACACTAAAGAAAGATGAACATAGGAAAAAAGCAGAATACGTCCACTTTAAATCACTCACTGTCATCTGCAGATGTCTGAAAGCTGGTCTCACTATGGATCCTGTGATAGTGGAGGCGTTCTTGGCCAGCCTGTCAAACCGGCTCTACATCTCCCAGGAAAATGACAAGTGAGGAAAAGGAAACACACACACCCACGTTTGTTTTTGTGAAATGTGGGGACATTCAATAGGCGTAATGGTTTTTATACTGTACAAACCATATTTTCTATCTCCCTACACTGCCCCTAAACCTACCCATTACACACACACACACACACACACACACACACACACACACACACACACTGCCCCTAAACCTACCCATCACAGGAAACATTCTGCATTTTTTACTTTCTCATAAAAACTCCTCCTGTATGATTTATAAGCCTTTTGAAAAGTGGGGACATGGGTAATGTCCTCATATTTCACCCTCTCCTGTAATACCTGTGTCATACCTAGCCTGGCTCTGCCCTTACCGGTCCAATCAGCGAACAGAGGGAGTGGCTGAGAACGATGACGTTGATGTCATGCGCTAGTTTGAGTTGTAGTTCAGTAATGTGGCGGAAAAAGATGCGAACGAAACCATTCATTCTGTTATGGCACCACTGCCGAATGTCCAGAAGGAAAACGCCGGAGCAAGAACAATCTTTGCTGGGGTTTGTTGGTGGCCATGATGTTGAGGCCCTCCTCCCCAACAGGGGGAATTCGGGAAAAAGTTTGATTTTTCCAGCTCGCTCCGTTAAGCCGGGAGCACACTGTGCGATTTTGGCCATGATTTGGCCATCTGAGACAAATTTAGCAAATTCTTAAAGATTTCTCTGATCCTAGGCTAAAATCTGACGTCTTTGGTCGTTAGTTTGACATGTTCACCGGCAGCCGATTAATGAGCGCTGCGATCAAATTTTACCTCAGACAAAATTCTGTCAGAAGATTTGGCACACAATCCTGCAGTGTGACTTCTCCTACGACGACAGTCAAATATCTCTGACCAAAGCGAGAGCTAGAGATTTCTCTGTAGCCAGCATTTCAGTCCCGCGTGTAATGCAGACTGGCATGAAGTTGGTTTGACGTTAGACGTTTGATATTCGCAAATTTAGGGACCGTCTCTAAAGTTGCATACGACATTGGTATGCACGTTTCAAACGTCAATAACATTTGAATGGAATTATTTACAGTCATAAATCCAACTGTACAGTGTTCATCCAGGTGTCGGCTATCACGCACATCTTTTATATTTTTGATTTGTATTAAAATACACTGTCAAGTCATACTTAAATATGGCTGTTTTTCACTACTGTATATTGGCTCATACATAAATATGTCATAATCTACCAAAAAGGAGCAAAAAAATTATACATTTCTTAATAATGAAATCGAACAGATTACACAAACATTTTATTATATCAAATTAGCATTTTCTTAATTTTATTTTCTGTCAGCTGGCCACCAATATAACTGACAAATTATGTTTTTGATTGCAAAACATGGGAGGAACTGTGTACAATATTTGAATAAAGACAGATTGGCAGTTGGAATGAAATAACTTATTTACATAAAGAACATTTCCATTCAACCTTCTGAGCCTTCTTAAACTGTCTCTTAGACATGGAAAGGCATGCCACATGGAACCACCTGCTAATATAACAATATAATATAACAATATGTTAATACAAATCAAAAATATAAAAGATGTGCATGATAGCCGACACCTGGATGATCACTGTACAGTTGGATTTATGACTGTAAATAATTCCATTCAAATGTTATTGAGCTCTAAATTATGACATATTTATGTATAAGCCAATATACAGTAGTGAAAAACAGCAATATTTAAGTATGATTTGACAGTGTATTTTAATATAAATCAAAAATATAAAAGATGTGCATGATAGCCGACACCTGGATGAACACTGTACAGTTGGATTTATGACTGTAAATGATTCCATTCAAATGTTATTGAGCTCTAAATTGACATATTTATGTATAAGTGAAAAACAGCAATATTTAAGTATGATTTGACAGTGTATTTTAATATAAATCAAAAATATAAAAGATGTGCGTGATAGCCGACACCTGGATGAACACTGTACAGTTGGATTTATGACTGTAAATAATTCCATTCAAATGTTATTGACGTTTGAAACGTGCATACCAATGTCGTATGCAACTTTAGAGACGGTCCCTAAATTTGCGAATATCAAACGTCTAACGTCAAACCAACTTCATGCCAGTGTAATGCAGCTCACCGTCACCGAACGCCTCATTCACTGATGATATAAAACTCCAGACGAGTTTTCTTGTGCGTGTCCGTTTTTTTCGCGCCTTCACTATCGTGCAGTCTGACATTAATGCCAACTGAGATCTTACAGTGTGACATGGCTTACATCGGGGATCATGTTCGTACAGTCTGACAAGGGACATTCGCAAAGGATTTTGAAAAATCGCAGTGTTCAGGACCCATTAGTGGTGAAGGAGTTGCTGAAGCTATTCAGACAGTAATTGTTTCGCGTGTGGGGTCGGAAAGTATTGCCATCATTTAAGTTAAAGGGACTGGTCAGTTATTTTATTGCCGTCCATCTCCCACCACCTGCGTGAAAATCCCCAGCCAGGTTACCGACTGCTTTTGACAAACGCAAGTCGTGTTAATGTCATAGCTGTCCGAATCCACATCTTCAAGTCTGTCTTGAATCCACAGTTTTCAAGAATATATCACTTCAAAATTCACTGTTTATAATCATTTTTGACCACTGCAGAGCACCTTCTGTAGTTGCTTTGCTGTTATTTGGATGCATTTCTAGACTTGTATTTATTTAAAATGCTGGCAAGTATTTACAAGAGCAAATTATTTCATCACCGCTCAAACAAATTAAAATAAAAGCACTTAAACATTTGAATTGGTCTGTTATTTATAGCAGCATTTATTATCATACCAAGCATATGACATTTTATTTACAGCATATAATCATTTGGACCACGTGAGCGGCGCATTCCCGATCACAAAACTCTCCCGTCCACCGTGGCGGGAATAAATCACAATCCAAATGCATGAGTTTTACATTTTATCCTATTGTTTTATCACTGAGGTGGCCTGCACAAGTGCACATTTATTTTGACGGATTTGTGTGAAACAGGCGCATGACATACGTCGCGACCAAACGTTAGCGATTGGTTATGGCAAGTCCAGAGTGGCTCAGGGCAGATCCAATAATTTTAAACCTCAACAGAGTGCCCGCCTTCGCGGAAATAAACGTTTGTCAATGGAGAGTGGCCAGACTCTATGTACAAATGCAAGGCAACGTGAGGGAGAGGACGCTGGCGTTGTCTGTTCGCCGCTTCTCCACCCACAAATCATGTTAACTGTACTATTTAGATTAGATTTTATTTCATTTTATGTTTGTGGATAGTCAAACAGTCAGAGCTACAATTGGGACTGTTGCTGATTGCTGGAAGCCACTGAGAGGACGTTGTTCGCCGTTTTCCACCGCTTCTCTGATGTTTATGTTTGAATTGTTGCGGTTGGTTCTGGTTTGAAGGGCATTTCATGTAGCTCGCTGCGCCTGCTCTCTCTTCTGGGTGTCGGCTGCTCACTGGTGGTCTCCCTCGGGCTTGAGCTGCATGGTGGCTGAAGTTTGCACCGGGCTAGCGTCATCAGCGTCTGGCGTGATGTTGGGATATTCCGCACTGCGTCGCTATTCCATCTTGCATTGCGTAGAGCAAAACTTGGACTTCCGCACCGACCCCGGTGTGTCCACAGAAGTGCCGGGAAAATTTTGTCTGCCTCCTGCGTGGTGCTGTGGCGATCCCCATCATCTGGTCTTCAGCTGTCATGCCTCGACGACAACATCAGGACACTGCCGAATTGGGAATATGTGGCAACAGAGCCTCTAGCGCTGGGAGAAATGTAATACATGGAGTGGACCACAGTGTACTGGAGCTTACAGAGACTTTTTCTGTTCACCATCAGCTCTGTTTCTGTTCACCATCAGCTCTGTTTCTGTTCACCATCAGCTCTGTTTTCTGTTCACCATCAGCTCTGTTTTCTGTTCACCGTCAGCTCTGTTTTCTGTTCACCGTCAGCTCTGTTTTCTGTTCACCATCAGCTCTGTTTTCTGTCCACCATCAGCTCTTTTTCTGTTCACCATCAGCTCTGTTTTCTGTTCACCATCAGCTCTGTTTTCTGTCCACCATCAGCTCTGTTTTCTGTTCACCATCAGCTCTGTTTTCTGTCCACCATCAGCTCTGTTTCTGTTCACCATCAGCTCTGTTTTCTGTTCACCATCAGCTCTGTTTTCTGTTCACCATCAGCTCTGTTTTCTGTTCACCATCAGCTCTGTTTTCTGTTCACTATCAGCTCTGTTTCTGTTCACCATCAGCTCTGTTTCTGTTCACCATCAGCTCTGTTTCTGTTCACCATCAGCTCTGTTTTCTGTTCACCATCAGCTCTGTTTCTGTTCACCATCAGCTCTGTTTTCTGTTCACCATCAGCTCTGTTTCTGTTCACCATCAGCTCTGTTTCCTGTTCACCATCAGCTCTGTTTTCTGTTCACCATCAGCTCTGTTTCTGTTCACCATCAGCTCTGTTTCTGTTCACCATCAGCTCTGTTTTCTGTTCACCATCAGCTCTGTTTTCTGTTCACCATCAGCTCTGTTTCTGTTCACCATCAGCTCTGTTTCCTGTTCACCATCAGCTTTGTTTCTGTTCACCATCAGCTCTGTTTCTGTTCACCATCAGCTGTTTTCTGTTCACCATCAGCTCTGTTTTCTGTTCACCATCAGCTCTGTTTCTGTTCACCATCAGCTCTGTTTCTGTTCACCATCAGCTCTGTTTCTGTTCACCATCAGCTCTGTTTCTGTTCACCATCAGCTCTGTTTTCTGTTCACCATCAGCTCTGTTTCTGTTCACCATCAGCTCTGTTTCTGTTCACCATCAGCTCTGTTTCTGTTCACCATCAGCTGTTTTCTGTTCACCATCAGCTCTGTTTTCTATTCACCATCAGCTCTGTTTCTGTTCACCATCAGCTCTGTTTCTGTTCACCATCAGCTCTGTTTCTGTTCACCATCAGCTCTGTTTCTGTTCACCATCAGCTCTGTTTCTGTTCACCATCAGCTGTTTTCTGTTCACCATCAGCTCTGTTTTCTATTCACCATCAGCTCTGTTTCTGTTCACCATCAGCTCTGTTTCTGTTCAGTTTTACTCTGTTTCTGTTCAGTTTTACTCTGTTGGTTGATTATTTGTATTATTCTATATTTTACTTTATATTCATTTGTTTGTTATTTTTTCCCTGTGTTGCACTTTGAGATTCTTTGGAATGAAAAGTGCGTTATAATCTAATAATAATAAAAATATATTATTATGTTTATTATTAAATGAAACTCATGTCATTATACACATTTGTGTCCTGATATTTCACAAAAACAAGCACACACACACGCAGACACATTGTCTGTCTCTCTGAATGATTTTGTTGACTAGCGTGTGTGTGTTTTTCCTCAGGGAAGCCCATCTGATCCCAGACCACACCATCCGAGCGCTGGGTCACATCGCCGTGGCCATGAGGGACAGTCCCAAAGTGATGGAGCCCATCCTGCAGATCTTGCAGCAGAAGTTCTGCCAGCCGCCCTCGCAGTTAGACGTGCTGATTATAGACCAGCTGGGCTGCATGGTCATTACGGGAAACGTAAGAGTCTTACACACACACACACATTTTATATACTTGATTTGATTCCACATTACGAGTCATTTTCATTAGAAATCAAATGTTTTGAATGATCTAACAGATTAAAACACAACAGCACATTGTCATGGATTATGCAGTTCTAAGGGTACAGGAAACATCGCCTCTTCCAGATAAACATGCTTCCTATAGTAGCTGAGATTGAGCACACATACACACACACATACACACACGGCCTGCATAATTACAGCGGTTGATATTTGAAGCTGTAACAGCAATGCAGCATTTATTTCCAGCGGATTCAACCTCCACTGGTCTTGTACAGAATTAGGAGGTGTCCATTTTCAAGCATAATTACAGTAATTCACTGCACTGGAAAGAAACGTACCAATGAACCAAACAACGAATAAAGATGCAAATTTAAATCTTGAACGGGTATTCATGGCACAAACTGTTACATCTTGTTCAGGGTAGGGCTGGACGATAGTACAGATTTTTTTCAGATTAATTTAAATGACAGTTTTGCTGCAATTTTATTATTTTTAAATCAATAAATTGCGGTTTTGAATAAAATGTTGGCAAACGTTAAATTTTACATACAGTTGACAATACAGCAATGATAGCAGTTAAGAGAAGAAAAATGATCCGACCACATGATAGCGCGCCTGATTAACTGCTCTCCGCGAGCGTAGATAACGTCTTAAAGGCATAGTTCACCCACAAACGAAAATGATCCCATGATTAACTCACCCTCGAGTCATCCTTGGTGTGTGACATTCTTCTTTTAGACAAATACAATCAGTTATATTAAAAATGTTCTGACTCTTCCAAGCTTTATAATGGCAGTGAATGACTTCTGTTTAAAGTCCATAAAAGTGCATCCATTATAAAAGTGCATCCATTATAAAAGTGCATCCATTATAAAAGTGCATCCATTATAAAAGTGCATCCATCCATCCATTATAAAAGTGCATCCATCCATCCATTCCATCCATCCATCCATCCATCATAAGTGCATCTATCCATCATAAAAGTGCATCCATCCATCCATCCATCCATCCATCCATCCATCCATCCATCATAAAAGTGCATCCATCCATCCATCCATCCATCCATCCATCCATCCATTCATCATAAGTGCATCTATCCATCATAAAAGAGCATTCATCCATCATAAAAGTGCATCCATCCATCCATTATAAAAGTGCATCCATCCATCCATCCATCCATCCATCATAAGTGCATCTATATATTATAAAAGAGCATCCATCCATTCATCCATCATAAAAGTGCATCCATCCATCCATCCATCTATCCATCATAAGTGCATCCATCCATTCATCCATTATAAAAGTGCATCCGTCCGTCCGTCCATCCATCTATCCATCCATCATAAGTGCATCTATCCATCCATCATAAAAGAGCATCCATCCATCCATCCATCCATCCATCCATCCATCCATCCATCCATCCATCCATCCATCCATTCATCCTTCATAAAAGTGCTTTTATCCATCATAAAAGTGCATCCATCCATTCATCCTTCATAAAAGTGCTTTTATCCATCATAAAAGTGCATCCATCCATCCATCCTTCATAAAACTGCATCTATCCATCGTAAAAGTGCATCGCCCATGGGTGAACAGATGCGCCAGTGCTTTTTATAATTCAACAACGTGGAGCTGGACGTGAACATAAGAACTGCGTGGGACTGAAACTAGCAGAAAACACTTGCGTAGTGAGCGACTGGCGTCACATTGTGCCGGGTGTATGATAGGGCCCTCATTAGCTATAAAGCGCATGGCAATAGCATAAGATCTAAATGACCAGAACACAATGTAAATCTATGTATTATTAGATTCCTTATCCGGAGTCATTAAATGTTTAACGTCAGTTGTTGTTTTCAGATACCATGAAGATGAAATTAAACAGAAATGAAAGCCAAATTCTCTGTGGCTTCTCTTATCAATTTTATTTTGTTGTAATCAAATATGGCTCACTCCAAAATACTGTAATGTTGGAGGACATCATTTATGAATCATAACATGCCCGTGTTACTCGCCACAGTTGATTTTTTATTTTGTGATCAAAATGATGGAGCAGGTATAATGTGTGTTTTTCTAACTGTGTGATTTGTTTTCACTACAGCAATACATCTATCAGGAGGTGTGGAACCTGTTCCAGCAGATCAGTGTAAAAGCCAGTAATGTGGTGTATTCTGCTACCAGAGACTACAAGGACCACGGATACAGGTACGGAGAGAGAAAGAGTGTGTGTGTGAGAAAAATAGAGTGTGTGAGAGAAAGAGTGTGAGGGAGAAAGAGAGAGAGAGGAAGAGAGTGTGTGCGTGCGTGCGTGCGTGCGTTTGTGTGGGCGTGTAATCCCTACGTTATGGGGACAAAATGTCCCCACAAAAATGGCAATATCCGAAATCCTTGTCCTTGTGGGGACATTTGAGTTTTTTTGAGAAAGTAAAAATGCAGAATGTTTCCTGTGATGGGTAGGTTTAGGGGCAGTGTGTGTGTGTGTGTGTGTGTGATGGGTAGGTTTAGGGGCAGGGGTAGTTTGTGCATGTGTGTGTGTGTGTGTGTGTGTGTGTGTGTGTGTGTGATGGGTAGTGTGTGTGTGTGATGGGTAGGTTTAGGGGCAGGGGCAGCTTAGGGGGATAGAAAATACGGTTTGTACAGTATAAAATCCATTACGCCTATGTAGAGTCCCCATAAAACATGGAAACGCTACGTGTGTGTGTGTGTGTGTGGGGGGGGGGGGGGGGTGTAATCCCTACGTTATGGGGACAAAATGTGGCAGGGGCAGTTTGTGCGTGTGTGTGTGTGTGTGTGTGTGTGTGTGTGTGATGGGTAGGTTTAGGGGCAGGGGTAGTTTGTGCATGTGTGTGTGTGTGTGTGTGTGTGTGTGATGGGTAGTGTGTGTGTGTGATGGGTAGGTTTAGGGGCAGGGGCAGCTTAGGGGGATAGAAAATACGGTTTGTACAGTATAAAATCCATTACGCCTATGTAGAGTCCCCATAAATCATGGAAACGCTACGTGTGTGTGTGTGTGTGTGGGGGGGGGGGGGGGGGTGTAATCCCTACGTTATGGGGACAAAATGTGGCAGGGGCAGTGTGTGTGTGTGTGTGTGTGTGTGTGTGTGTGTGTGTGTGTGTGTGTGTGTGTGTGTGTGTGTGTGTGTGTGTGTGTGTGTGTGTGATGGGTAGTGTGTGTGTGTGATGGGTCGGTTTAGGGGCAGGGGCAGGGGCAGTTTAGGGGGATAGAAAATACGGTTTGTACAGTATAAAAACCATTACGCCTATGGAGAGTCCTCATAAAACATGGAAACCCTACGTGTGTATGTGTGTGTGTGTGGATGCAAGCTTTACCTTTTACTTTTTTTTTGCCATTCAGTTTACCAGCTTAGAAATGCTTGATGCCATCTGAGGAAGTTTTTAAGAAGTCATGATTCATACTATTGGAATATTTCATTAAGGTTTCTTGAACCAAAAACATTTATTTTTCATGATCATCTTCCGTCCTCTCCCTTTAGAATACATTTGAATTAAATTATTTCATATAAATATAAAAATAGGCCATTAGTTTTATTTTTGCAATTGTATATTTTTAAATTTCTGTATCTAAATGTGAATGTATGTAAATATCAATCACCTTCTGCTCATTGTCTGTGTATTTTTGTACTGTTACTGTAAGTGTGTAATATGGAGTGTGTTTGTGCAGGCATTGCTCTCTGGCGGTGATAAACGCTCTGGCTAATATCGCGGCTAACCTGCAGGGGGAGCAGCTGGTGGACGAGCTGCTGGTCAATCTGCTGGAGCTGTTCGTCCAGCTCGGCCTGGAGGGCAAGAGGGCCAGCGAGCGCGCCAGTGACAAGGGCCCGGCCCTCAAAGTCAGTCTGTCAATCAATCAATCAACTTTATTTATAAAGCGCTTTTACAATGACGATTGTTTTAAAGCAGCTTCACAGTGTCAAACAGGACAATATTGCAACAAAATTAGATTTGGCTGTACAGTCGTTCTGGAGTAAACAGTGATGTTATCAGCTTATTTTAATTTATCATAGAGCGACAATGTTGGCAGATCAGTATTATAGTTTATAGAATTAAATAATATATCAATAAAATTAATTAATTAGGTCTTTAGTTGAATAACTTAGATCATAATTTTAGTGTCCCCATTTTAGTGTCTGTGTTTGACCTGCAGCCTCTCTGTTTAACTCTTTTCCCGCCAGCGCTTTTTTAAAAGGTTGCCAGCAGTGATGGGAATAACGGCGTTATAGATAAACGGCGTTACTAACAGCGTTAATTTTTTTAGTAAAGAGTAATCAAACTAATTACTGTTTCCCCCGTTACAACGCCGTTACCATTACTGAGAATAAAATGTGGCGTTACTATAATTGAGCTCACTGGAGCGGCTTTCATCCGAACAGGTGCGCTCCCTGTCAGCCGACCTGCAGCTCTGTGTGTGTGTGTGTGTGTGTGTGTGTGTGTGTGTGTGTGTGTGAGAGAGAGAGTGAGAGAGTGAGAGAGTGAGAGAGTGAGAGAGAGAGCGAGAGAGAGTGTGTTGGGTTGTGGGTGTTGTACTCATAACTGATTATGATAGGTGGGTGGGAGACAACCACAACTGATGATGTTTCATGATTGACTTAGGTAGACACACACACACACACACACACACGCTGTCGCACACACCAACGACCAGGAGGAGTCAAAGCCATGGCATGTCCAATGACTTCAAAGGTAGCTTTCGCAAACTGGAAGTATGCACGTCTTTTTCCTCGTTACTATAGTACTTATATTAATAATAATGTATTGAATCTGATAGGTGTCTCACATTGTCCCACAGCAACATTAAAGTAGTGTAGATTAGTGTACAATGTTTTATAATAATAATAATTGAATGTCCATTTCATTCCTTTAACATTTAATATTGGGGGCATCCAAGTTATTTGACATATTTGAACATTTAAAAAAAGTGTAACGCAGTAGTTACTTTTCCTGGTAATTAGTTACTTTAATAATGATGTAACGGTTACTAATTGAGTTCCTATTCGTGAGAAGTAACTATATCTAATTACTTTTTTAAAATAACTTGACCAACACTGGTTGCCAGTCACTGACAGCACTTTTTATCATTTTACAGGGGTGGTTCCATGTTTTTTTCTAGGTTTGGTTGCGTTTATGGGGCGCAGTATAACATGTCTTAATACTTATTTTTTCCGTATTGCCATATTTTTCTTCTATTCTCCCTTTATTCCACACCGCTGTCTCCTCTGTCCTTTGAACGGTTCGTCTGCTTCCCTAAACATCCAAAAAAAACGCAATGGCCTTAGATTGGTCAGATGGCCAAATGTAGTTTCCTGTATTTTTATTGGCTGAAGTGCCAAGCACAGGTTAAGGCCACGCCCCTTCCCATTACGGGCAGAAGTCACATCTGCAGAGACTAGCGAGGGTTTATGATGTCACCAACCCAGGAAGAAGCTCGTTGTAGTCCAAACCGGCCATTTTTGTAGTCAATAAACTGCCGTAACTTTAAAAGACAATATCTCCGTTTGCAGTGAACTTTCAGCGCTGTAACTTTGCAGAGACTGTTTATGCTCAAGCAGCGACATTACACACTAACTAAAGTTAAACAAGTCAAATCGCATACAACCACCCTTTTAAACAAAAATGTCATGTCCCCCAGAATATTTTGTTATGTGAATATCTGAACATGCAATAAATATCAACAGAAAGAACAGAGGCTCTGCTTTTAAACAGAAAACTAAAACATTTTATTCAAGCTGCATGCTTTCTTTTTTATCAACACTTAAATGTGGGTATAAGTTTCATAAGCAAAGCTGAGAAAATCATGTATTTATCAAAGACAACATCTGGATGGGATTCAGAGCGACGCTCAAACACAGATGGAGTCGATCGTCACCCTAAAGCTTCAGTCCTGTCGCTCGTCCTGGCTCAGCTAATTCACTAACATTAGGCCGTTTTGATTTAGATGCTGTTTAATATTGATGATCGCATTATTTTACTTATGCATAAGCAATGTTTTTAATGGTTGTTTCTGCTGCTTTTTTTGCCTGTGTTTTTACTCTGGGATGAATTGCCGGAATATTCCAACAGTGGTGGGGAAAGAGTAAAATGGAGGATTCTAGAATGTTTCCCTCTGTCTATAATGTTGATGTAATTTAGTTGTTTTTTCATCTCTAGGCGTCCAGCAGTGCTGGTAATCTGGGTGTCCTCATCCCTGTGATCGCTGTGGTAAGAGACACACACACACACACACACACACACACACTCACACACACTCTCACTGACACACTCTCACTAATACTCTCTCTCTCACACACACACACACACACACACGCTCACACACACAAACTCTCACTGACACACTCTCACTAATACTCTCTCTCTCACACACACACACACACACACACACACACACACACACACACACACACACACACACACACTCACACACACACACACACACACACACACACACTCACACACACACACACATGTTGGTCTATGTGGTTTACAGGGACTCTCCATAGGCGTAATGGTTTTTATACTGTACAAACCGTATTTTCTATCCCCTTACACTGCCCCTAAACCTACCCATCACACACACACTGCCCCTAAACCTACCCATCACACACACACTGCCCCTAAACCTACCCATCACACACACACTGCCCCTAAACCTACCCATCACAGGAAACAGTTCGCATTTTTCCTGTTTAAAAAAAACATAATTTAGTATGTTTTTAAGGCCATTTGAATTATGAGGACATTTGATATGTCCTCATAAACCACATTTATAGTGTAATACCAGTGTCATACCCATGTAGTTATACAAATTTGTGTCCTCATAAACCACATAAACAGGCTCTCACACACACACACACACACACACACACACACACACAAACTCTCACTCACTGACATACACGCACACACACACACACACACACACACACACACACACACACACACACACACACACACTAATTCTTACTCAGTGACATACACAACACACACACATAGACAACACACACACAAACTCACTCATACACACACACTCACGCACAGCCGAGGCCCATTTCATACTTTTTATATTTATTTTATTTAAGGATTTAATATATGACTTTCAGTAATATAATGTAAAGTTATTTAATAAAACCAACACAATTTATACCATTTAATAAAATAATTTATAGTAATATTTTAATATTATGATATTATTGTAACATTTAAATGACAAAGTAAACAGCATTTAAATATTATAATTTTATTATATATCTATTAAATTGTAAATAAACTGTTGTGAAATATTTTGTGAAGTAACTTCTTGATCAGAGTTGTGGATAACATTCAAATACAAATAAAGGTAGCAAAATTTTCTGGGCCTGTTTCTCATCTGATTTAATATGTAAACGTTAATGGAAAGGAAAAATGTTTTCGTCTTCTCTGGCCTTTAATGATTCCTGAGCTCTCCGAGGACGAGCGTGCACTTGGCGATCAAAGAGTACATTTGGCCAACGCATGAACATAACTAATCAAATATTTTGTTTACATAAAATGAGATAAATCTTGCTCTTTGTTTGTCATCAGATCCTGTGTTAAAATGCCATTTCTGGTCTTTTTTCATTAATCCCGTGTCTGTCCAAAAGCCGTAATTAAGTCTTGATTGCTCATGGTTGGACTTTACCTTTGCTGACAAATATTTACTCGTCTTGCAAAATGTCCTGCAGTGTTGTTGATGTACTCGAGCGTTGTTTTTATGCACCCTTTGAACAGATTACTGCAGTAAACCAGTCCTATGATTCATTTTATTTTCAACAACATGTTATGCCTCAAAAATACACAGACATTTATCTGTTCATGAACTTATTACTTTACAAAACTCATTTTACTTGATAAAACAAAACACAACCATCATCTGCTTTATATCTGGCTACTATTTTATACCATTATATCATTTTGAGTGTGAGTGTGAGTTTGTTTTTGTGAAATATGAGGACACAAATGTGTATAATGCCATGGGTATGACACAGGTATTACAGGAGAGGGTGAAATATGAGGACATTACCCATGGCCCCACTTTTCAAAATGCTTATAAATCACACAGGAGGAGTTTTTATGAGAAAGTAAAAATGCAGAATGTTTCCTGTGATGGGTAGCTTTAGGGGTTGTGTGTGTGTGTGTGTGTGCGTGTGTGTGTGTGTGTGTGTAATGGTAGGTTTAGGGACAGGGGCAGTGTAGGGGAATAGAAAAATACGGATTTGTACAGTATAAAAATCATTATTCATATAGAATGTCCCCACATTTCACAAAATAAACGTGTGTGTGTGTGTGTGTGTGTGTGTGTGTGTGTGTGCTGATTAGCTCTGTGAAGGGTCTACCACACGTCCCATGAACACAACGCAGCCTGTGCGATGCTCGTAGATGAGGAAGAGGAAGGGCCGGTCCACGACAAAGCGTGTCTGTGTGGATAACGGCATGAATCCGATGTGTGTCATCGCTGCCGCCTCTGTGCCCTCCTCATTCACTGTAATGGTGCCCTGATGCTTAAACTGAGAGAGAGGAGAGCTTACAGGAAGTGATGGTGCAATGAAAGGTCAAAGAGTGTGTTTTTATAAGAGATCAGGCGTAGGCGACAGTACAAAGGCCTGTTTGTCACATCTTATGATGCATATTTAATTCAAAGTGAGGCTGCAGATGTTTACGGGCAGTAAGATATTTGGAAAAGACTTTAGAATAATGGTCATTAGTTAACATGAACATGAACAAACTATGAACAGCAGGATTTTTATTAACTAATGTTAACGAAGATGAAAAAATACAGTAACACATGGTTAGTTCATGTTAGTTAATACATTCACTGCAAAAAATGCTTTTCCTACTTAGTATTTTTGTCTTGTTTCTCGTCTAAATATCTAAAATAAATTTTTACATTAAGAAACATTTACTAGACAAGTAAAAATGATTCTTATTTTGGGGAAAAAATACTCAAAATGAAGAGACTTTTTGCTTAAAATAAGCTAAATAATCTGCCAATGGGGTGAGAAAAATAACCTTGTTTTCTGTTTGATTTAAGATTATTTTTCTTACCCCATTGGCAGATTATTTATCTTATTTTAAGCAAAAACTCTCTTCATTTTGAGTCATTCTATCCCAAATCAAGACAATTAATTTTGCTTGTCTAGTAAATACTTCTTGTTTTAAGAATTTTTAGATGTTTGGACTAGAAACAAGACAAAAATACTCAGTAAGAAAAGCATTTTTTGCAGTGTTAACTAATGTTAACTAATGACCATTATTCTAAAGTGTTCCCGATATGGGTTGTATTTGTTTGGCACATATTACCCAGTTGATGATGACCTTCTCGGAGGTCATCGGGGAAAAGTCGCCCTTTTCCGTGAATGGATCCGTCAGGCCCATTTCCTTCAGGTGGTCAATCAAGTCATAGTTCTGCTCCAGCTTAAACCGAGGGAAAACCACCTCACGAGTCCTGCCAGGGACAAGTGCACAAAAAGAGAAGTTAAAATCATTCTTCAGTTGTATTCTGAAAATAAATCTGCATTTACGACGTCTTCCTGGATTGACATTTTTATCAACCCATCATAGATCAAACTCTCTGTCTGAACTGAACTGAACATACCATACCACCAAGTCATGTCTCTGTTATTTAAACAGCGCTTTTTACAGTACAGATTGTTATAAATCAGCTTTACAATGATAAACGTGACAATAATGTCAGCTCTACAGAAGACAATAGTGTTGTTATTCAGCTCAGCTCCGTTTAGTTGTAATGTGTCGATGTTGCAAAATTGAATGGGTTATAAAGCAGTTCTGCAAACTGGTTTCATCAGCCAGCTCAATTCAGTTTAACTCTTGTTCTCCTTCTATAGTGTCAGTGCAGGCAGATTCAATCATTCGCGATTCAAGCTCGTACACCGAAACGCTATTGTAGTTTTTAGACTGTCCAAGGGTCCACATTCATCCCTAAGTGACCGGGCAGACCAAACCGTAAGTCGTAGAAACTTGAAACTTTGAGGGAAGTTAGTACTCACATCGTCTACAACGTCACCAATGCTCGTCCCAATCGGCCTGACGGGGGCGCTACTGTGCTCAAAAGTATGTAATAGTGTTCGATCATCACCCGGGACAAATTTTCAGGTTTTGAGGATTTTTTCTAAACTTAAGCCAAATAGTCCTAAGTTTTTTCGCCTGACCATACCCAGACCAGTGCAGAAAGATTCTCTGGATTCCGATGGTCAATAATTATCAAAAAAGTTGAAATTTCGATTGACGTCTGCAACGGGATGACAAAATGTTTGAAATGGGTGTGGCCACTTTTACTAAAACGACTTGAACTGAATGAGATGATTTCACCAAATGTGAAAAAAAGGTCTGTGGTCATGTGAAAAAGGACACAGCGACTGCCCACTTGGTGGCATTATAAAATAAAATAAAAAACACGAAAATGGATATAGCTACGTATAGCTACTCAATCCGATTGACTGCCGATTGAAAACTGGCATGTGGTGTCTTAGTCCAAGGTGCCACAATTGTCTACGACGACGTTCGTGTATCTTGAAAAACACGGCTGATGTTCTGATTTCATTTCTAGTGAGAAATTACTAATGCAGTAATTAAACATTTGTTTCGTTCTCACCAAAGCTCTCTCTATTTTACTGTAGATCATTAAACTGTTACACTGCCTTAGTCTGTCTGAAATGAGTTTCGTGAGGTGCCTTCGTGCACAAAACGCTGCCTTACAAGCCATTGTCTGATAAGGTAGCGAGGCAACGGGTCAGCTGCTTAAGTTCAGACGCAGCCAATGTGAGCATCGATGCTCCCTGGGGTTTGCGGTGCATTCTTGGACTTTTTAGGGAGCGAACACTTCAGTGCACTGCCTTTGAGACAGGCCTTAAAATGGCCGACTCCCTGATCTGTGCCCTGACTGCTGAACTAGGGAGCTGATTGAGACGCACCTAAGGTTAACGGAGGCTAATCGTAATGAAGCTCACTGACCTACTGTAGGTTACTCAACATCAATTAACTGTTAAAATGCATTGAAACTACTATTCTTCCTTAGTAAATGACCTGTATTGGCTGTAAATGGTCTTTTCCATAAATGATCTAAGTGATTACATGCTTGCTAAATAAAAACACAATACCTTTTTATGAATGTGCTTAAAGGTTTGCCAGTTTTGAACCCTGATAATTGCTGCTTTCAGCTATAATATTACTGAATATTATTGAAATCAAAGGGAAATAATTGGTTAAAGGGATACTTCAGCAATGGGAAGATGAATGTATTTAATCTGTGTCATTAATATAGGAGAAATGTGAAATTATTTTGAGAAAAGCCAGAAAATGTATTTTTGTCTCATGGGGAAGAAAGACAACAATTCCCAGAATGCTTTGCTGCCTTACGAGGCCATTTCCAAAGCCATCGCTACTGGATTACTGGATCACTTTCCCACCGCATACATTTTCACAAAATCAGTTCAGTTAGAGAACAGACACTACAATTAAAGACTGAACGTGTCTGTTCAATATAATGTGATTTAGCCACTGAAGAAGTCAGTTCAAATATACTCCAGGGTTTCTACTGATATATACCATATGGTAATCGCTGAAGTAACCTTGGCTAAGAACTAAACCTAAACTTAACCCTAGAATCTGAGTGTTATCCCTAGACTAACAATAGTTTGCATCGTACTTTGTTCAGCACTTTAGGTGATTGACTCAATGACCTTGCAGACTTGTCCAGACTTTACCTGTTGGTCATGTTGTTAAGCCACTTGTTGATCAGGGTTGGGGAGATCTCCTGCTCCAGGGATCTCATTCCCGAAAGTTTCTGAGGAACGGCGATGAGCATGCTGATGTTTCCGGCGTAGGGCAGCTGCAGTATATCGCAGTTGAGCTCGTGGTCGGCCGCCGCCAGGTAACTTCCTTTGTTCTGCATCATGGGAACGCGCACCTGTTTCTTCTCATTGACACGGAATTGCCGGTAGTGTGTCAGTTCCTTCGGGAACTTCTGCTCCCACGTACCTGTGTTTGTTGCGACAGTGAACATTTATTTGTAAGCTACATGTATGCATGTATCATTTCGACTGCTAATCAAGTAGGGGGTCCAATCTTGCTCCTGGGGGGGCACTTTCAAGCAGAGTTTAGCTCACGTTCTAATTTAACACACCTAAACCAGCTAATCAAATCTTTAGGATCACTAGAAACGTCCAGGCAGGTGTTGTGGAGCTAAAGTCTGCAGGAAGGTATCCCTCCATGAGCTGGGTTGGCTTCTCTGATCTTCAGGTTTACATGTTATGGTTGTTTGGTGCAAGTCTAGTTAACATAGGTGAGGTTCACCAGCAAAACTTCCTGTAGCCAATAGGGACTTTCACACCGTGTAGTTATAGGAGCGTAGTTATAGAAATTAGCCACCAGGGCTGTTCCCCCTAGGGCCATTTTCCTGGTTGCATTCATACCGCCAGTAGGATCTTCTCAGGTCCTAAAGTCTGTTCCTGAATTATTTCTTAACCAAATATGACGTGCATAAATTATAAAAAAGAAAAGAAAATTCCAACCAGAGATAGGCCCGATAAAACTAAACCTCAGTCCAACCCAGACACAGCATCTCCAATCACTCACCACTGTAACCTTATAGTAATAAATGGTAAATGGACTGCATTTATATAGCGCTTTTAACAGACCCTAAGGCCATTCAAAGCGCTTTACATTTTTGCCTCACATTCCCCCATTCATACACTGATGGCGATGTCTGCCATGCAAGGCACCATCCAGCTCGTCAGGAGCAGCTGGGGTTAGGTGTCTTGCTCAAGGACAATTACATCCTACATCTGCCGTAATGTTATTTACTTGACCATAAGATGATTTAAGTTTATTTTAATCTATTCTGACAGCATTGTTGAACAGCTTGGCAAAAATGTGGTGCAAATGATTCAAAGGGACAGATCTATTAACAGCTTGCTCCAGTGCAAACCCTCTTTTGCCGTTAAAAAACTACTGTCAGGATTTACTAAAGACATGCAGTGAGAAATTAGTGCTGAAAGTTTTCCCTTTCTGATGCAAAATTTATGGGAGAAGAGTATCATGCAAAGTGATTTACTAAGGTTTGCGCTTGTCAATTTACTGGTGTTTGCGTCAATATCACCCAAAAAAGCATGTCTTAAACCAGACGCTAATGGGTAGATTGCATTGGTCATTATGGAAATTGAATATAGATGGATAAGTTATGCGATGGAAAGAGCAAAGAGGGCTAAGAGACACAATCTCCTGTGACAACTTGCAGTGCCACAAATCATAGCTTTCTATATATGCCCTTTTTATGTCCATCGTCCAGCTTGTAAATTAAGTGCTTAACTAAGGCTTCGACCAATCAACTTACACTTACCTCACTGGTAAATCCTATTGTGCTGGGTTAGACCCTACTCTGAAGTAGGAGCTAATTTAGTTCCCCGAAGAGCTAAATTTATTCCCAGTTCCTGTGGTGCAAACATGCCCAAAAGTTGAAACTTTCACCATTATTTCTAGAAACTATGAAGGTTACTCCAGTGGGAAAGACCCTTTTGAGGCTGGTTAACCGTATTCACAAGAAAGACCATGCTTATTTGACCAGCCTTAGTAGAAACAGGGAAGTCTTGCTGGTTAATGTAGTCAAGATGTTGGTCAATTCAGTCAGGCTAACATCAAGCCTGTTGCATTCAATGGTAGTACACTAAATTTTTACATGATTATTTAGAGGATTGGTTTGCTGACTATTTAAATGAATGGGGTAAACCAGTGGTTTCCAAAGCTGTCCTGGGGACTCCCCACCAGTGTACGTTTGGCATGGCTCCTTCATCTAACACACCTGATTCAACTTATCAGCTCATTAGTAGAGACTGCAAGACTTGAATTAGGTGTGTCCAGTGTTGGGTGTAATTAGTTTAATTTAATTACTTTTCCCTTGAAAAAGTAAAGTAAGGGATTACTCTTATTTTTTCTGTAATTTAATTACAGTTACTTCTGATGTAATTGAACTAAATACTAAATAATACATAATATACATAATTCAATAGTGGACTTAACATCAACATTTAAAGTCTAACTTTAAAATGCATGTTTTTATGTATCCTTCTCACATTTGTAATACTTTGGTCAGTTAAAAAGAGTAATTTATGTAGTTTTATATTATGTATTTGAATGAATTAAGAACCGTTTCATGTCTAACCTTGAATTGCTTAACTCGAGGGTTGATTTAGAAAGTAATTAAAAGTAATTAGTAATTAAATACTTTTTGGAGAGAGTAATTTGTACATCTAATTACACTATTGAAGATGTCATTAGTAACTATTCATTTTTTTTTTTTTTAGAGTAACTTACCCAACACTGGTTGTGTCTAATGAGGGAGACATACAAAATGTGCACTGGTGGGGGTCCCCAGGACAGGTTTGGGAACCACTGGGGTAAACCATAAGTCTCTTTTTCAAAAGAGTTTAGGTCTTGACTTGATGATCAACCACCTAGAATTGATTCACCTTTGAAGTAGAGGTAGTTCAGGAGCATCACTGCCATGTTTGGGTCGACGCTCTTCAGCGGTTCCTTTATCAGACCTTTGGTGATTTTCTGAATGCGCTGGTTGGCCTTCACTAGAAACGCCGGGTCGGCAAAATCAACAGACTGCGGCTCGGCAAAGTAGTACGTCTTTGCGTCGGCACGGAAAGCCTCCTCTACGCGGACGTTGCGTTTCACATACAGGTCGTTGACCGAGCGTAAGGTGTAGCCGAAGTTTCGTCTGAAGAGCCTGTGTGTGAGTTTGCGGAACAGCTTGTGCACGGTCGAGTTATCGTAATGTGTGCTGGCGTTGACGAATTCGTCAAATCCCAGAGTTTGGAAGAGTTGTTCGTGAGTGGTTGGGCCGGCTCCCAGAGACATCATTCCCATTGCGATGGAGATCCCGACAGGAGCAAGCAGAATGTTGTCCGTCTGGTTGAGTCGATTGCGCAGTTTCCGATAAAGCCGAAACCCGAAGCGGCCGTTGACGACATTGATGCGCTGCAGGCGCGTTTGCCCGTGGAAGAGCCGCAACAGACGTGCTCTGCGTATTTTGGGATCTCCAGGCTCAGAAAAGAGGTCAAGATCAGGAGCGGGGGTCGAAATCTCATCTATATGATCGCCTTCGCTGTAGTCATCCTCCTCCAAAACTTTATCGAAGTCGATGTAGTCTTCGTCGTCCAACCCCTCCAGAGGAAGGTCGTTCGTGACTGTGTTCTCCCGATGGAAATCCAACGGGATTGACTCCATGTCTGTGTTCCCTCCATCTGGAGAAAGTCCACGGGCATCCACCAACTTTTCCTTCTCAGCTCCAACAAAGTGTGAACTAAGATCTTTGACCCCAGCCAGAGCAGGGCTGCTCAAGACAGAGGCGACAACTATAACTTGAAAGAGCCACATCCTATGAAAACAAGCACAGGGAATATTGAACAATCGACAGCTTCACTAGCAGATATTACACACACATTTTTCTGAAATCTAACACTCAATGCTCATACGCATGTTGGCAAATCCAGGGCTGTAACCCCCATAGACAGTTTAGGGACATCCAATTGTGATTTTATAGCTTGATCGCCGAAATATAACACCAAGTGTCAGTCATCTTATGAAATCTTTAAGTCTTTAATGCTGGTTTGAGCTGCTTACCTGCTCTTTTCCTCTCTGTTTGTGTGTATGTGGACGTCCGTTTGTGGATTCGATCCCCAGCTGGACTTTGAAGTGGCTCTTCACTGATCAAACAGTGGAGAGTTCAAGCATTCTTCACATCTGACTTATTTAACCCTTCAAATGCACTCAAAATGACTACAAATAAACTATTAATAGCCTCTTATAGGACTTATGTTATCCTAGTTAAACTATAGGTTTAGTCCTGATGTCCCTGACAGCTGTATTAAATGTACTGAGGAAACATTGTAAGAAGAGAAAAGGTTCTTTGTGTGATTTGTCACCCGACTGAAAGGAGTTTCTACCTGGAAGTGAAATTGTGCTCATTGTATATTTACCCTGTAAATTTAGTTGCACATTTTAGTTTATTGATTTGAATTTAACATGGTCTAATCTCCTAAATCAAAGAATTGTCATGTAATCTTGCTTTGGGAAAACTGACATGTATAAATATAGGAAAAGTAAATGTCTTTAATGATGTGGACTCCCTTTATATATATTTTTTGACAAACCGATAATGTTAAATAATGTTTGTTCATTATAAAAAAAAAACCTGATGTGATAAGATACTGTATAGATCACTAACAATGTAATTTATTGTATTTTTTGTATAATTGTTACTTTATTTATTACAATTATACTTTTTTTATTATTACTGTATTATTTTATTATTCTAAATAAATTAAATTTAGATTAATAATATTTTATTTATTTTAAATACATTTATGGAAGTTTAATTTTACTGTAAATCAAATGTTTTGTTTTGTTTTATTTTATATATATATATATATATATATATATATATATATATATATATATATATATTACTAAATAATTTTTATTCTAAAATTACTATAAAATTAAGCCATATGTCTAACTAAGTTTTGTTCCAACTTTGAAGTTCACAAAGTTTTTGTTTAGGCGCTATACCAAAAATCATTTCATTGAATCTTTTTTGTTTTTTGTTTTGTTTCTCGAATTAATATCTACGGAACCTTGAGACTCAGACCTTTCCGACGATATGTGTGTTGTCAAGATTAGAATAGGTTTTGATTTATAAAGTGGTTAAAATATATTTTATAATATGAAACATGACTCCGCCCACTAGGGGAGGAGCTTGTTTAAAGAATGTAGAGTACCTTTGCCATGGTAACACAACGTCCAATTTCAAAACTGGTTTCACAGGATGACTTTTAAAAAATCTTAAAGGCCCACTGAAACGTGCCGCATTATTCAGTGTTTTGATGTAATTTCCTCTGAAACGGCTTCAGCTGTAAGCAGCTCCTCCCCTTTTTTGAAACAGTCAGTAGCGTTTCGTTAATATACAGTTTGACTAGAGCGGACCTTTCTGTTTGGTGAAGCCAGTTTCCTCTAACAGTGTTTACCATCATAATCTCCTCCATATCGCTTTGAAATGCAGCATTCTGTGCAGAATTCAAATGGGTCGATATGTGTGTCGTCTGCGCGGACTCGCTCATATGATCCGCGCTGCGCTCTCGTGTCTGCAGTCTAACTTTAGACCAGAGCCGTTGAGGTGTGTGCGCGGCTGCGGTGCGTGAAACTAACGTGAAAACAGACCTCAAATGAAAGCATATTAACTCTGAATCGTTTCCTATCACATATATAGTGTGCTATGGGCCTTTCACCGTGTAGAAATTAGTAAATGTGTGTTAACTGACCGATTTCAGCTGCCGCTTCAGCAGCGTAGGGGGCGGGCTTTAGATTCTAGAGAGCATTTTGATTGGACAGAAGATTTGACGAGAAAGTGAAGTCTGCGATGATGTCACCAAAATCTGAGATTCGTTTTAACGGAAGTGGGAGACTGTAAATTTTGAATGCTTATATCTCCTAAATGCAAATGTTGTCATAGTTTTGGAACATACCAGCTTATTCATAACTTTAAGGCTAACACAGTCTAAAAAACTTAAATTTTGATTTCAGTGGACCTTTAAGCTTTCAAATGAATACCTAATTTATTATTACTAAAACATGTGATTTGAAAATAACGAGATAAATATAAAGATCACCGGTTAAAGTATTTAATTGGCTGTTTCTTTGTTTAATTTCATGCAGTTGACCCGCCGGTTGCCCCCCATTAAGGAGGCCAAACCCCGCCTGCAGAAGCTCTTCAGAGATTTCTGGCTCTATTCTGTGGTCATGGGTTTTGCTGTGGAAGGTTCTGGTAAGAAAAAGAAAAAAAATTCACCATCACTGAGAGCATTTATACACAATCTGAGCGTCTTCTCCAGCAGGATCGAGTTCTCTCTCGCAGTGTTTCAACACTCTAAAAAATGCTGGGTTAAAAACAACCCCAGTTGGGTTAAAATGGACAAACCCAGAAATTGTGTTGTATGAATGGGTCCATTCACTGGGTTCAAACTACCTAATTTCTGGGTTTGTCCATTTTTAACCCAACTTGGGTTGTTTTTAACCCAGCATTTTTTTGAGTGTACAGAAGTGTGTGTTTGCCTGTGTTTCAGGTCTGTGGCCTGAGGAATGGTACGAGGGAGTGTGTGAAATCGCCACTAAATCCCCACTGCTCACGTTCCCCAGTGGAGAGCCGCTGCGTTCAGAACTGCAGTACAACTCGGCACTGAAGAACGACACGGTTACTCCGGTATCCACACACTCTGTGTTATTTTACAGCTGTGTTAACTGAGTCAAGTGTTGAGTTTATGCAGCACACTACTGTTTGACACTGTATTGCAGGAGTAGTATACAGCAAGGCCGTAACCATGTCTTGAAAGCTACACTGTGTAACTTTTTTAGTTTATTCTTAGCTAAAAACACTTAGTTCTTTCAAAAATATATGTGCTCATTAATGTATATTTACTTCTCTCAAGTAATAAAGTATTCTCGTAAGTTTATAATATGCCATTGAAAATACATACGGGTGAGGGGTTCGGATGCCGGTCGCCATGTTGCTCCTCCATCTTGAAAGTACAGTAGCCAAAGAGGGACATACCCGTAAATTCAAGCTTCGCCTTTCGCGTTTTAACACTCGATGGCACCGTGTCGAATGTGAAGAGGGGGATTGCCATGATGATCTTGGAGTAAATCGGTCACCATAGGAGTTCAAACGAAATCTGAATTGAGAGGAACAGAAACTATTATTCACTGGATGGTCATATACCTTTACACCGCTAGATGGGGGAAAATATCACACAGTGTAGCTTTGAACATTGGGGGGGGGGGAATCAATTTTTATAAAGAAATAAAGAAACAACATAAAGAAAAAATAGAAACAGAGCAGTTAACATAAAGAAAAAAAAACAGTTAATGAAATACTAGGTCTAATTCTAGTTGGGAAATAATCCTTTTGGGACTATTTGCAAACAATATTTGCATTAATACGAAGATTTTCGGAACTAATAATATATTTGATGCAAATTAGTGAATAAATGCATAGATCTGCTGTTGATATTTGAAATCCCCAGTGGTCTGGTGGTAGAATTTTTGTAAACCATGGCAAAGGTTCCAGGTGCTAATCCGCATATATATATATATAATTTTTATTTTTATTTTTTTATTTTTTTATTTTTTTTAATAAATCAGCACTAGGTAACTTTTCAATCTTCATAATATATTTTCAAGACTCTTGTGACGATACATCGACTTACAATAGGTTGAATGACACATCTGCCATAGCCTGATGGTGTCTGTATCGTTTTTAATCGTACTTTTAAACTTCGGGTTTCGGGTAGTAACCCGAGAACAAAAAGAACTACAAAATTCGACTGCTTTACGGCATATACGTCACTTCCACCAACACACACACTTCCTTACATTCGGACGTGCGAGCCCAACTTTGTTCGTCGGATAATATAGTCATGTCCGAAGCAGCACAGACAAATCAGAAAGAAAAGGTTTTGTTGGAGGAAAGCAATAAGAGGAAACGAAAAAGAGCTGTGATTAAAGGCAGGACGAGGATCAACATGTGACCAGCGTTTGCTCGTCGGCGTGAGCTGAAGGAGGCGTGCCCGACCGATGCTGTCCTGCTTGTTACGGTGATTACCGACCACTCAAACATTGAACTGAAGTATCATATAGATTCTGTAAAACGCTAACCACTAGACTACTATAATGACGCTGGCTTGTAAACGTGGGCATCGTGATTATTTGGCGTTTGAAAAAAATAAAACTCATGAAATGATATTCATATGACATGCTGAAACATCTGCCACTGACTGTACCTGGGATGAAGACATTTCCCACGCGCCGCCAGAAGAACACCTGCATGTGAACTCCTCTTGCAGTGTTCAGGGGAACTGTTAGTACTGCACCGACCCGCGGGGATGCTTTTATGAAGTTATTTGGCCCGCACCGCACCACTGTATATATTTTTACAACCCGCCCCGCACCCGCGACCATTAAATAGACATACGGGGTCCGCGGGTTATGAGACGACTCGCTCATTACTAGTTCAGGGCTATCAGGGTAGCCATGTCAACAAATTCACGCGCGATGGCATCCTCTGTTGTAGGATGACAGAGTTTACGACAGTAGTTGAGGACATTATTTTTTCCCAACTGTAGGGGGACCCCGAGAGCAAAAGTTACCCAGTGCTGCTTTAAAATCAAAGATGTTTGTCATTGATTGTATATTAAGAGCATGGACACGTTTGTGTGCGTTTTGTTTTGTGATTTCGCCGAGAAGAATAGTCTCTCTCCACAAACGTATTAAGTGATAGATTGAAGCGCTCGTCTGTGTTAAGGCTGTGTGCACGAGGCAAAAGAGACCGCAAACCCTGCCTACTTTTATTTGATTGGCCATCTCTATCATTTTGACATTGACGTGCGCCTTTAGACCTGAGGCAAACCAGACTAAAAATGTAATTTTTAAAGGTCCCGTTCTTCGCGTGTTTTCGAAGCTTTGATTATGTTTACAGTGTGCAATATAACATGAGTTCATGTTTCGCGTGTAAATAAACACAGTATTTTTCACACAATTTACTTATCTGTACAGTGCTGTTTCCTCTGTCCTAAAAACGGCCTGATGAGTTCCTTGTTCTATGAAGTCCCTCCTTCAGAAACACGTAACGAGTTCTGATTGGGCCAGCGCTTCCCGTGTTGTGATTGGACAGCAGCTTAGCGCACTTTGCCCGGAAAGGTCCCGCCTCTTACCATAACGGGGAGATTCGCTGTAGGCTTTGAAAGGGAACTTCTGTTAAATAAAATATTTCACTTGGCATTGAACTTTGAGCTTTATAATTTTACAGGTATTATTTATGCTCCAACAGCAACACTACACACTAACTAAAGTTTGAAAGATGGAATCGCGAAGAACGGGACCTTTACACTTTTTGTCATCCTAACATACAGAGTTCTGCGTAATGAAATGCAGCAGAACGGTGAAAAAATGTCAAATATTAGGGGGTACAATTTGGCCATTTCTAATTTTTTGGGGGAACTTGTCCCCCTCGATGTCTATGGTGGTTACGGCCCTGGTATACAGTATATAAGAGTTTCCCAATCTGAAAAGCCCTTGTTTGTATAATAATGTCCTGTTTTGAAGGCGGAGTTGAGCGAGCTGCGCAGCACCATCATTAATTTGTTGGATCCGTCACCGGAAGCCGCCGCCCTCATCAATAAACTCGACTTCGCCATGTGCACTTACCAGCTGTCTGTCTACCGACTGGAGTACATGAGGTTAGAGACGCTTCACTTCCTGTTTCCAGTCTTTCTGACTTTATGTTGAATAGCTCCTCTCATTATCCATCATTCCTTCACCCTTTTTGCGCGAGCAATGGGAGTAACTTCCATTAAACTGTAAACAATCAGCTCTGAAAATAGTGATATATTCTATTTACACCGTGTAAAAGTAGCATTTCTTTGCATTGTATAAATATTAGATCCTATTTATACTTTATTTTGACAGAGACATACTATTTGCACCTCAGTGCAAATAATAGCACAGTGTAAATTATTATATTTATTTAAATTATTAAATGGATGCCGCCTTAATGGGACAATAAAAGCCCTCCCTAACCCTACCCAATACATTATTTTATCATTATTAAACATTTCGTTAGGCAATTTATTTCCAGATTGAGAGCATTTTCTTAATTTTTTATTGAGATTAAATGCCTTTCTGGTGTGATTTGTGGTGGGAAAAGCTAGCTTGGCAAAAGGCGGATTCAAATCCGGGTTGATCACGTCAAAACCAAAATCCTTTAAAGGGATAGTTCACTTTAAAATTAAAATTTTGTCATCCTTTACTCACCCTCAAGTTGTTTCAAACCTGGATGAATTTCTTTCTTCAGCTGAACACAAAGGAAGATATTTTGAAGAATGTCAGTAACCAAACAGTTAACTGGAGCCATTGACTTCCATACTTCCATTCTCTCTCTCTCTCTCTCTCTCTCTCTCTCTCTCTCTCTCTCTCTCTCTCTCTCTCTCTCTCTTCCACAGGATGTTGTACTCGAACGATGCCGACCGCTTCCAGGTGATGTTCAGATACTTCGAGGACAAAGCCATCCAGAAAGACAAATCCGGTCAGAAGCAGGATTTCTTATGGTTGATTTAGAAGATTCAGATATATATATATATTTATTATATTATCAAATCAAGAGTTATTGAAACTCTCAAATAATCTTGAAACACATTAGGTTTAATCACATGATCTTTAGGGTTAATTTAATGTAACTAGTAAAATCATCACAAATATATCGTGAATATTCAGCCGTGCATCTTTATCACGTCTCGATCTCTTTCTCTCCGCACAGGCATGATGCAGTGTGTGATTTGTGTCGGTGATAAAGTGTTTGAGGTTTTCCTGCAGATGATGGCTGAGAAAGTGAGTCGAGTGTTTGAGGATCTCTGAATGCCGTATTGATCGCTCATTGGAGATAATGGCTGTGTTCTGTTTCAGCCCAAGACTAAAGAGCACGAGGAGGAGCTGGAGCGTCACGCTCAGTTCCTATTGGTCAACTTTAACCACACCCACAAGAGGATCCGCAGAGTGGCAGATAAATACCTCTCAGGACTCGCAGAAACGTACGATCACTTTCTGTCTGTCTGTTGAGCTCCATAGCTGTTAAAGCATCACTTAAACCACTGTAAACTAAACAACTTCAACCAAAATTAGGCTTATTCTTGTAGTTTTTGTGTTTTTTATGTTAGAGTATAAAGTTTCACAAAATATCTGCAAGCACTGAGTTGTGGTTGCTTTTAACTTCTTTTGAAACGACAAAATGCGCCGAAAATTTCTCAAACTTGTCACGAGAATCATTTATAAATCTGTTATCAACATAAGAGCTTTAAGGTCCCTGCAGTTTTAACCCAGAATATAAGCTCTATAGTTTAACGTTTGAAAGTAAAGAAATTAAGACAGGCACAAATATTAGTACTGTACATTTCCTGATGTTCTGTAAAATAGTTATTATTATTATTAAAATACATAATTTTTGTTTTGTCATTTTTATTTCAATAGTATTATTGATATAGCTAAATATTTATTTAGTGATTTTATTAAATATTAATAATAATTAAAAGTATACTTATGAAATATTAAAATATTGAAATTATCAAATGAAATGTATAATATAAAATATAATATCATAAAATAATATTATTATTTCATAATAATAATAATAATAATAATAATAATAATTCCTGTTTGTTTATCTCTCTCAAAAAACAAACAAACCAAAAGCTCTAATCACTGTTGGTCCATTATTTTTATGTAATAATTAATTAATGTTGATTATCATTAATATTATTTGTATTTTATTACAGTAGTATTATTGCTAAAGTAAAATGTTCGATTGTATTGTATTAATGTAATAATAATACTAACTATAATACATTTTTTAGTATTTTTTTATTACAACAGTATTATTGCTATAGTAAGATATTGATTTCATTGTATTAATTTAACAATTATAATAAATAAATGTTTAGATTTTATTACAGTAGTAATATTGCTATAGAAAACAATGTATTGATATAATTGTATTAATTTACTACTACTACTAATAATAATATTAATAACAAAAATCTCAAACACAAGCTGTCACATCTGTGTCCTGTAGGTTTCCTCACCTGTTGTGGAGCGGGAGAGTTTTGAAGACCATGTTGGACATCCTGCAGACTCTGTCTCTGTCACTGAGTGCCGTCAGTACAACACACACACACACACACACACACACACACACACACACACACACACACACACACACACACACACACACACCAATATAACGTGTCATTCACTGAACCTCTGTTTAATGTTAAACAGGACATCCACAAAGACCAGCCGTACTACGACATTCCTGACACGCCGTACAGAATAACGGTCCCAGACACACACGAGGCGCGAGAGGTGAGCCTGAGCCCCTGAGCCACGAATGTGCTCGCAATCTGAGGCCAGTGTGTTGAAATGTGTTTGTGTGTGTTGTCCAGAGCATCGTGAAGGACTTTGCCGCCCGCTGTGGAGAGATCTTAAAGGAGGCCATGAAATGGGCCGCCTCCGTTACCAAGTCTCATCTCCAGGTGAGCTCAAGTCGCATAATAAGCACTAAAACTGTGTGCTTTGAGTCAGAGATGTGTTTAATATACTCCTATCAGTAATGCGCTGGTCAGTGTATTAACAACCCGCACCCGACCGACGTTTTCAACTAACCCGCCCGCAACTCTGACCGCAAAAAAAAACGTGTTGGGAAACCGCCAATCGGGCATTTTGTCCCGCGTCAGGAAAGGGGTTTAAAGGGCTATAAATGGTGGCCTAAAACAGAAGATTAGCTACTTATTTTTAGCTTTCCTTGCGCTGTGTATAATAATATTGAATCAACCGTTGATTGAACCATTGAGATGGTTTCTTCTCGCCTCTATGGCTACACTAATGCTGGAATGCAGAGGATCCTCCTGGCCAGTGTATTTCATAGTTAATTGTGTCTAGTACTATATAAATTCTTTTTATAAAGTAATAAAGAAATCTTTATTTCACATGAACCGACGATTTTTGGATCAACCCGCGCATCACTGACTCCTATGTGTTGCATGATCATGCACTCATGGACAGTTGAATTCCAGTCTTATTCCTGTCCCATCAAAAAAAAAAATCTTATATGGTAACACTTTAGTATAGGCCCAATTCTCACTATTAACTAGTTGCTTATTATCATGCATAGTACTAGGATATTAGCTCTTTATTAGCACTTATAAAGCACATATTAATGCATGATCATATTCTACATCCATAATCCTACTTGTCTGCTATCACCAGACCAATGTTCAATCTTAAAGGACAACTCCGGTGAGAAATGGCCCTAGGGGTAATTAACCCATGGTTACCGAGTAGATCGTTCTCTGGGATGCGTTTTCTTGAAAATCGAATGTAAAGAGTTTCATCTCTAAAAACAGATTAGCTTATAACGCTTGTCTATGGGGCATAGAATAAGTCAAATTAAATCGCTAGTTAATACCACTAACAAGGCTCAATATAGCCTCACACTAACACGGCAGCATACTGAGGGTCTCTACATGCAAACCAAAGCATTGAGAACTTTGTAAGAGTACAAACAGTTTAATAAGAAGATACTTTATAAACACAGTACATTACGCTTATACAGACAGACGCCATCTTGGAAAACAGTCTCGACCAGTCGAGCTATGAACGCTGTGCTAAGAGATGAACTGTGACTGTGAGTCTCATATGGGAAACCTTCTTCCCTTGCAGTTAGTCAACCATATATTTTGATAAACAGATATAATTCATGCATTTCCATGTAATTAGTCTACTGTTAGTGTGAGGCTATTTTGAGCCTTGTTAGTGGTATTAACTAGGGATGGGCATTTTCCCAAAATATTGTATTCGAATATTTGGGCTCATAAAAATCGAATATTCGAATATTCGTTTATTTAAATGAGGTATTTTGAGAAAATGAGAGAGATGTTTCTTTCTTTTTTTCTCTAAACATGTCATCACCATTTCTGAACAAGCTTATGATTAGGCAATGTACACAACACGCTTACGTTATATCTTAAGGTTTTTAAAACATTAAACAGTGTGTAAAAAAATGCCTAAAGAACAAAAGCATTATAAGCTCAAGGAGCACGAGCACAGAGCGCGTCAGTTAGCGTGACGTACACACACACACACACACACACACACACACACACGTCAATGGCTATAGCCTACCGACCTGTGTGTGTGTGTGTGTGTGTGTGTGTTTGATATGGCTGATGTGTTTACTTTGTATTGTTTCACATTTTCATGTAGAGAGAAACTATAATATTATTGGATTATGATATTATTCTCGGGTGAGAAAATGCGCCACTGACAGGCGTTGCGGAGACAAAGATAACGGTTAAGTGAAGTTTGAGTGAAGAACTTTGTGTTTTCTGTTCATAAACCCTCAAAGAACTTTAAAGGAAGCATTTGTCTCGAGATCATTTTGCTATCATAAGTTATCTCACTCTCACTCGGGGTAGCTACAGATGAGCTTACCTGCACTCCTGAGCAGTGATCGCTCATTCCACTGGTGTTTGGATTTCATGTGATTCTCGTTTGTGGTGGTGATATCATTATAACTCAGTTTCAGTAATTGATTTCATCAAAAGTAACTCCATTTTGTAACAGCATTTTCAATTTTCATCGAAGTAATTCCAAACATTGCGAGGCAGACGACGACATTGTGATCAAATGCACTTAACTTATTAACCTGCTCCACAACGCCACCCAGTGGATTGAGTTATAACTGCGAGATTTAGAGGGATTTCTCATGGATTCGCTGTGTAGCCAGTTGCTTGTGACTTTTTATTTTATGTCATCCTACTTTTATTATTTTATTTTACCTTACCTTATTTGTGTTGAAAGAAATATTTTTGTAAATGTGTTAACTTCATCAAAACTTAATGTTATCCTTTCATTGTTATTTATGTTTAATTTTCAATGGTTCCAGTCGGGAGTTCTTACCAATTGTTGTAGGTGGGGCCTTAATTAGTGGCGCACCTAAGGATGCGTTATCGCTTCCCCTTTAAGCGTTCGTGCTCAGTCTGACTGTGAATGCAGACGGGGAAGTGCGGAGTGAGACAGTAGGCCTTCCAGTGTGTGTGTTTTCTAATTTTGCTCCAACCTACTTTTTTTTTAAAGGAAATAAATGTACATCCTTCATCTCATCCATGTTTGGCTGTCCTTCTGTCCTGAGTGTACCACTTGATATCTGCTACAACTGCATTTACTGCCAGCCAATTAACAAAATAAAATTCGAATAGTATTTTTAGTTTTCGAATGTTAATTACAGATCGAATATTCGACTATTCGTGCACACCCCTAGTATTAACTAACAATTTAATTTTACTTTTTCTTCTTGCGTTATAAGCTAATCTGTTTTTAGAGATGAAACTCTTTACATTCGATTTTCATGAAAACGCATCCCAGAGAACGATCTACTCGGTAACCATATGTTAGTCACCCCTAGGGTCATTTCTCACTGGAGTTGTCCTTTAAGATTGAACATTGTTCTTTGGAGTCTGCTCTGTATTTTCTACTAGACAAGAGGCGTGATCAACGGGCCACGGCTCATCGATTCTCTATCCGTCATCGTGTTAAACCCGCCAATAGCGTGCCAGGTGGAAAAGTCAGTCTGTGATTGGTTCCCGCAAAAGTGTAACAGAAGCAGTAGAAATTAATGTACAGGTTTCCAGACTGAGTTGCCGGGCGAAATCAAATCGCGACAGATCAGGCTGGGTTTACCCAGTCTATAATCCTGCAATACCTGAACATAACTACCTTACCAACTATTAATAAGTAGTAATTAGGAGTTTATTGAGGCAAAAGTCACAGTTAGTTAATAGTGAGAATTTGACCCTAATCTAAAGTGTGACCAATATATTTTATAATAATAATAATAAGACACTTCACTTGTCTTGCATGCAAGCGTTAACCCATACACACGTGCACCGTACCAGAAATCCTGTAGTGTAACAATTCGGTACGAATACGTGTGCCGTTACACCCCTAGAGCTTAATAATAAAAAAAATGCATAAATCTTAACAGAAACAACAGAATGGGCCATTTAGTTAATGTGATTTGTATTCATAAATGTAAGCATTTTATTTATTTATTTTTAATTTATGAATACGAATCACATATGGTCCATTTCCTTGTTTTTAAAAAATGTTTTTAACTGTAGGTTTAGGGTTTTAATCATTTTAAATTCATAATTCATAATATGAAGAATATGTAAGGATTATTCAATTCAATTGGATGGAATTTTACTGTACAATTAAAAATCATAAATCTTTGAAAAAGGCGTAACATTGTTTTTTTTTAGTGTATTTGGACTGTACAATAAAGTGCTGATAATCAAAGTTCACTGTTACTTTAAATTGATATGTTTATAAACCGCTGTGGCAGAATCTCATCATTCTTTTATTTATTAAAACAAAGCTCCCCCCTTCCGTAGCAGAAGGATTTGTGGGTAATATTAGCTTTAAAATCTTGGACAGATGCACACTTGCACCAAAAAATAGTTTACCATCTGTGGTACTTTGGCAAACAGCTTGATGTGAATTAATGCAGTGTTCATGTGAATCATCCTCAGCTGGAAACCAGTCAGAGAAATACAAAGGTGTTTATCATGATGTGTTTGAAAGAGTCTCTTCTGCTCATCAGGGCTGCAATCATAAATCCAGCAAAGCAGTGAAATAAATATTCCTCCAGTGCAGTGTTCGAACTATACTGTGGCCTTTGGGGGAGCCCACTTTTCGGGGTGGGGGTGGGGGGGGGGGGGGGCGTGCATCCCTATACACAAAAGAGGACGTGTATATTCCTTCACACACAGACGAACGCGTCAATCTATTGCTTAATGGATTGCGGAGACTCTTAATATACAATTTACAATCATTGAAGAACATCTTTGATTTTAATGAAGGAAGAAAAAAACAAGAATTGATAGGTCAAAAAGTCCACAAATCTATAAACAAAGCATCCGGCTGTCTTTGAGTTCACATGAACAACGGTTGAAGTTACTCGTCAGGCTACAGAAGAATACCATAATTCAATCGATAGTCGCGCAGACCTATATCAACCCAGCCACAACACATAATTGGGAATAACATGCCTTAACACAGAAGCGACCACAGAGGCTTGAGGTCAGCCTCTTTTTCTGTTCTTCCAGAAATCCAAGATCAAGAAGTGGATATTCGTTTTTGTTTTTTCTGCGAATCTTTGCGTTGACATGTACTAAACATGAGTGGAATTAGCACCGCAGCGCCACCACACCTTGATGGTCATGACAAGAACAGCATGTATAGTTATCTTTATTGAAGTGAATTAGATTTAAACTGCCATCATGCATGAATTAATTATATATTTTTAGCAATTTTACAAATAATAATCCACAATGATTACATTACATAAAAATGAAATTGCACCTCAAAATAACACAGTGTCAATATTTTTGAGACCCCCCAAAATTTCTCAAATCACGTTTTCAGAGGAGCCCATGTCTTATTTAGGGGAGCCGAGCTCCCCCTAGCTCCCGCGTAGTTCGCACCCTGCCTCCAGTGTAAATCATCTGTTCTCTGTGTGAATATATAGTACAGTGTGATTTATTCCTGTGATCAAAGCTGAATTTATCATCATTACTCCAGTCTTCAGTGTCACATGATCCTTCACTAATCATTCTCAGATGAGGGTCTGATGATCAAGAGACATTTATCAGGGCTCCAGAGTCCAGACAAAAATATCAGTTAAAGAGCCATTGGCTCCTATAAGGGAAAAGGTGTTTTCAAGTGCCACAGAAGAATAAACACATTTAAAAATTTCACATGCAATTATATGAGTGGTATTGAATTTAATTTTTTAGCTCCTTCCATTCTTTCTCATGAACAACAACAGTTTAAGTACAAATATAAGATTATAATATATTGCATATATTTAGTAAAGTGCCCCTTTCTTTAGATATTTTTCTAGCTGACTAATGAGTTTGAGTATTGAATGTTTTTTCTGAGGTAAATTTGGCATGATTGTTCTTAAGCTGTTTTACACAAGCTCTTTCCAAGGGAAATGCTGATTCAGGGATCTGTCAGGACACAGTAAAGAGCGACTTTTTAAAGTTTGTTAATTGTTTATTCAAATTAACACTTTTTCACTAAAACACTCTCACGTTAGTTGACTTTCCTTCCTTTTGTTTTTAAATTTGTTTTTTAAATTTGTTTTGTGCTGTAATCTGTGTCCTCAGGAGTATCTGAACAAGCATCAGAACTGGCTGTCGGGTTTGTCTCAGCACACGGGTCTGGCCATGGCCACCGAAAGCATCCTCAGCTTCGCCGGATACAACCGCCAAAGCACGACGCTGGGGGTGAGAAAACACACACACACACACACACACACAGAGTCCCAAACACACACCCATGGTAACCCATGCTGTGCTCTTATGGTAGATGGTAACTGAGATGGTAACTGAGGTTTTTGGGCAGATTAAGGTAAGACAGTAGCGAGTCTTTAGGATCAAACCATCAATCGAGTTAGAGTAGAAATGAACCGACTGATTTGTGCCACTTACTCAAACTACACACTAGATTCACATCTTTGACCATTGACAGAACATGTATATTGATTTTAAAGTTTTTGTGATTGCCAAGTTTTAATTATAGCTCATAATGCACATTGTTTCCCAGCATCTTTAAAGATGACATTAATATATTAAACATCATCATCTCTTTTAGTAGTTAATGCATACACCAATTATGTGAATTTTATCCATACATTGAACCAAATGACTTGCTATATTTACTATAGTGTTTAGGGTGACCACCTGCTAATAAGCTCAAGGGGGGACAAAGGGTATGTTTCTGAGGGACAATGTGGGACACTGCCACCCCACGGGCAGACGGGCAGATAGTGGTTTACCCATTTCTAGCACATAGCACCTTACATGGTATATTAATAATGCCCTATTCCCCTAAACATGTGTAGGCTAATTGCTGATGTATGCTCATGAATAGGCCAACCAATGTGTATTTTTGACATAATATTTTGAACATTCAATGAATTGACAGATGCACTTCCACTTACAATTTACTTTAGCTATTTTACTTTACTTATTTTTCATTACAATTTATTCACTTTAAATAAATTATAATATCAAATTATAGGATTAGCACAATTTGTAGTTGCTCAACACCACAGGAACAGAAAAATAAATAAATAGTTAAGTTAAAGTTAAACTAAAAGTAAAGTGAACTCTAGAGGTTCATGGAATGAGAAGGAGGGGAAGGATGGTGAACTTCCATGTTAGTTATAAAGTCTGCACTGCAAATTTAAAAATAAATAAATAAAAAATATATTATTTCTTACTTAGTATTTTTGTCTTGTTTTAAGTCTAAATATCTAACAATTCTTATATTAAGAAACATTTACTAGACATGTATAAAATATTGTCTTGTTTTGGGGGGGGAAATCACTCAAAATTAAGCAAAATAATCTGCCAATGGTGAGAAAAATAATCTTGTTTTCTGCTTGAATTAAGATTATTTTTCTTACCCCATTGGCAGATTATTTATCTTATTTTAAGCAAAAACTCTTTAAAGGGATCCCCTGGTGTTGAGACTTGTATGGCTTAATATAACATAAATGATGTCTCTTACTGAATTATGTAGTAGAAAACCCATGAAAGATCTACGTTATTTAAAAAATCGATTTTATATTTGGACCATGGGCGGCGCCATTTTGTTTGCGTTCTAGGTTGATGACGTGGAATGGTTGAACTCCTCAATCAGCTGGCGTTACCCGTAGCTATTTTTACCACAACGCAACTCGAAAATTGTTTCAGAGTTAAACAAAACCAATGAATTGCTTTGTAATTATACTTTAAACACACTCAAACATACATGTGCAAACAAACTCACCTACACAAGTCACAAACAGATCAGCGGGCGCGCACACACACCTGACAGACTGCTCTGTCTCAATCCCATGCATCATCACCAAAACATCCTGCCTCTCTTCCTCACGTTCCCCTATCCCATCGTCCTACCTAGATATTACCCTCTGCTGGATACATTAGGCATTACAGTTAATCTACTGCATATCAACAGTCTATCTATGATATCAACACAGGGAATAGATTGAGGGTTATGTATGCGCGCACGCAGTGCGTGTGTGTGTGTGTGTGTGTTCGCGCCGATCTGTTGGGGTGTGTGTGAGTCTGTGTGAGAGAGAGAGTTTGTGTGCACATGTATGTTTGGGTGCGTGAAGTCGGACAGCTGTTGTGTGTAAATCGGCTGTACACTCGTTATTGCGGTGCAACGTGAGACTGAATGACTGCACTCGAACATGTCCACTATGGTGTCGGACAACACTACAAATGGCCGTCCCTTCAAATAATGCCCTATTTAAGGGTATAGGGGTCGATTTCAGATTCAGCCCCTGTCGTGGAGACTGAGCAGCCCAACATCTCGATTGAGACAGCGCAGTCTGTCAGGTGTGTGTGCGCGCCCGCCGATCTGTTTGTGACTTGTGTAGGTGAGTTTGTGTGCACATGTATGTTTGAGTGTGTTTAAAGTATAATTACAAAGAAATTCATTGGTTTTGTTTTGTGGTAAAAATAGCTATGGGTAACGCCAGCTGATTGAGGAGTTCAACCATTCTACGTCATCAACCTAGAACGCAAACAAAATGGCGCCCCCCATGGTCCAAATATAAAATCGATTTTTAAAATAACGTAGATCTTTCATGGGTTTTCTACCACATAATTCAGTAAGAGACATCATTTATGTTATATTAAGCCATACAAGTCTCAACACCAGGGGATCCCTTTAAATAGAGGTATTTGTTCCCAAAACAAGACAATTACTTTTGTTTGTTATTTTTTATTTATATTTTGGCTAGAAACAAGCGTAATACGAAAATACTAAGAAAAGCATGTTTTGCAGTTTGAGTCTGTGTCGTTTGACATCGTATTTTACTATGTCCGATTGAGAGAGACGTTTTGCAAAGGTCAAAAAAAGCTCTCTCGGTCAACACCTTTCAGTCACAAATATTCATTTTCCCAGTCTTTCTTGTACCCACTCCTTCTCTTTTTAGTTGATGATTGCGGTGCCTCAGACTCCATTTTTCGAATAGGAAAATGAATCTAAAAAGTTCCAAGTGTGTCTGGTATGCACGTGCGTACGCTGTCATGACAACAACGAAAAAGTTGACAACAGCAGTTCAACTGTGTGTGTGGCAACAGTAGCACGCTGAACTGTCAAGTAATGTTGGTTTGGCTGCCTGAGGCACGAGGATATAGAGCGACCAACTTTTTGAGCAAGCATGCGTGACATGGTCTCAGTTTGCGGGACGCATAAATTTGGCTTCAAACGCTGTGCGCGCACGCGTTACGCAGGACGGGTGGTCACCCTAATAGTGTTTAGTATTACACTGTATGATGTACTGTATCCCATAATGCACTAGGCATGTGGACTATAATGCATTAGAAACACAAGTTGCTGTAAGGAAGATTCTTAGAAACGGTGTGTGTTGTGAAGAGTGTTACACAAATGATGCTTTTCTACATGAAGCTAACCAGAAGTTTCTGACCGGATCTTATTTAAATGTGATATCTAACATTTCACCTGTTAATATTGATAATTCCCTCAGTAGCGCAGTGTTTATGTGTCTGTTAAGTTGGTCCTGCTGTATTAAACGTGTTGTTTTTTTGCATGGCATGCGTATCATTGGGGCGTTTTGTCATTCTCTTTGTTTGTGCCGTTACATCATTACACCTCTGATAACCCGCCGGGCTGCTAACTCATCTGTGTGTGTGTGCTGTGATTGGCTGGTCCTGGGTTTGGTGGGTGTGGCCTGCCCCCTCGCCCCAGGCAGCTTTTCCTCAGGTTGGTACTCAATGCTTTCGGCTCCGTCTGTAACTCATGTTCCATTTATATACCCATATATGCTCTTATCATAGCATTCGAGCGCTCACTTTATAGATGAATGGCCTTTACTTCCAGTGCTACTCAGGACTGCATTAGTAATGTTTGCTGGGGGTGTTTTTAACTGTGAAGAGGTTAAATCAGTCTCCATCATCCCCAGGTAACTCAGCTAACAGAGCGGCCCTCCTGTGTGAAGAAGGATTACTCAAACTTCATGGCGTCGCTCAACCTGCGTAACCGCTACACCGGAGAGGTACAGGCATTCAGTTTATGAGCTCATCTCATCAAACCTGTCTGGAACTTACTGTATTACGGCTCAGTTCTCACTGAAAATTAAAGTAAAGACATAAGAAATTACATTATTGTATTATTTTCCATAAAGAAAGTCTATTTTTAGGACCAAAAGGAAAACTTTAATTACATTTTTTTAGTTATTTATTTGTATTTCATTTTTATATTTCAATTGATAAATTATTTTTTAATTATTTCCATTGTGACAATTATTTGTTTCACAGAAAATTATATAAGAAATAACATTCATGTTGTTTTCGATAAAGAAAGTCTATTTTTAGGACCAAAAGAAAATATTTATTAAAAAAAATTATTTATGTATTTTTAAATTCATTAATTTTTTTTATTCATTAATTTATTTATTTTTAATTTTATTAACACATTTATTTTATTTGTTTGTTTGTTTATTTATTTGTTTTGTGACCATTTGATTCACTGAAAATTTAAATAAGGAACTAAGAATTAACATATTCTTATTATTTTACATAAAGAAAGTCTATTTTTAGAACCAAAAGAGGAAACAATCTTCATTTACATTTTTTTAATAACATTTTTTACATTTTAATTTAAAAAATGGGTTTTTTTGCATTGCGAAAAAAAAAATTCACAGAAAATTCAATTAAAGAAATAGCCTATTTTATGACTAAATCAAAATTCAAAATATATTTGTATTTATTGTTTATTTATAAAAAAAATATTGTGTTAGGATCGGATGAGAATCTAACGATAATCCCCTCTGAGAATAATGAGAATTACAAAGTCCATGTGAAACATCCAAAACATTTTTGAGGAAAAACTTTATTATCATATAAATATCATACTGCAAAAAATATTTTAAATGATATACTGTCTTTTCCTGGTTTTTGTGGTGAAATATTACCTGATCGTGTTTATGTGTCCGTAATGCAAAAGCGCAGCTTGACTGTGTGTGTGTGTGTGTGTGTGTGTGTGTGTGTGTGTGTGTGTGTGTGTGTGTGTGTGTGTTTAGGTGGCTGGGATGCTGCAGTTTGCCGAGGCGACACACAACGAGTCGAACCTCAGCAAACTCATGATCTCTCAGATGAGCAAAGCTCTGGACGCCAAAGACTCAGACGCCTTCATGCAGAACATGTTTAAGATGACTGCTCTCTTCATCAGCACTAAAGGTAGGCACAGACTGTCACACCCCCAACACGGCAAATGCAGATCGTGTTTGAGTGACACACACACACTCGTCTCTGTCTCAGACTGCGATCTCCAGCTGCTGCATCACCTCTGCTCGTCTCCTCTGAAGATGTTCACGGAGCAGGGCATGGAGACGGCCATCGCCTGCTGGGAATGGCTGCTCGCGGCTCGCAGTGGAGCTGAGGTCCAGGTAGCTGCCACTGGATCAGCATCACGTGTGTGTGCACGTGCGTGTGTGTGTGTGTGTGTGTGTGTGTGTGTGTGTGTGTGTGTGTGTGTGTACTTGTTTATATTAGATTGTGGGCATGTGTTGACACACTTACTTTGAAAAAGTAATCTGATTACTGATTACTCTTTTTATAAGTAACTGTTACTTTACAGATTACTTGATTTTAAAAGTAACTGTTACTTTACAGATTGCATGATTTTAAAAGTAACTAAGATTACAAGTTACTTTATTAGTTACATTCAGCAGTTTCCGACAACACCCCTACCGCCTCAACACAGAAATGACGACCGTTTTTGCCAACAATCACTTTATTGGAAGTGCATTTTTAACAGTAACGTCAACAATATATCTCATAAGACATTTTAAGTTGAAATTACAAATATTTCCTGAAAAAAATACTCTTCCCGAGACGCAAGAAAGCAAAAATATATTTTTTTACTAAGGAAAATGACTAAAATAGTAACTCACAGTGACAGTTAACTTAATCTGATTACTGGTTTGGAAATAGTAACGCGTTATATTACTCGTTACTGGAAAGTAGTCAGATTAGAGAACGCGTTACTGGCATCACTGATTGTGGGGACCAAATGTCCCCACAATGTATTATAAACCTAAGATCAGCATCCAGCGGTCCCCACAATGTAAATGGATTCATAAACATACTAAATTATACTAATGTAAAATGCAGAGTGTGTGTGTGCGCGTGTGCGTGCGTGCGGGTGCGCGTGCGTGCAATCGGTAGGTTTAGTTGCAGGGGCAGTGTAGGGGGATTGAATGTACAGTTTGTACACAATTCACAAAAACCTAACGTGTGTGTGTGTGTAGTTCATGCGTGAGATGGCGGACGCCTGGCAGATGACGGTCAAGCTGAAGATGGGCTTGTTCTCGGAGACGGAGTCAGAGGCCGATCCTTTGGCTGCTTCAGAAGAGAGTCAGCCGCTGCCTCGTCCACCCAACGTCACACCGCATTCGCTCTGGATCGAGGTCTGTGTCGCCTGCTATTCATCCTGTGTAGAGTATGTATACCGTCCCAGTCAGTTTTATATATTTAGTGCTTTTCCCATTGTTGTGAACTGTATAGCCAGAGGAGAACTGGCCCCTGAAACCCTAAAACTGACCCCTAAAACAACTTACACACTATTAATGCTGTGTATAGTATGGATGGAAGTCAGTTTTATTTGCGTAGTGTGCATGACGAATCGAAGGAATGAAAAACTCCATTTGATGCTGATTACATTTGAGCAAGTGTTATGGTTAGTTTTAGGGTTTCTCTTCTGGCTATACAGTTCAAATATATTGTGACAATGTGAAAAACACTAAGTCCGTTGTTTTCACTCTTTTAGATGCTACAGACTCCCAGATATGATCGTTCTCATATGAGAGACAATCTAAAATCTATCTTTTTATAAACATCAAATACACTGAGAAATGAATATTACAAATCAAAAACTGTATTTATAATATTCAAAGTTGCATAATTTTTTAAAGGTATGGTTCACCCAAAAATGAAAATGGTCATTTAAGCCTACAAGTTTGTGTAATAAATTGCTGAATAAGAAAAACAACTATAATTTTTTTTTTTTGAGATATTTATTTGTAATGTCTATTTTATGCTTTTCTCATTTAACACAATAATGACTTTAAATTGTCTTTTTGGGGTAATTCTTCGGCCAAATTAAATGTGTGATTAATTTGTGATTAATTAGATTAATATAAAGCTCTCAAGCATTTTTATTTATTTTAATCTTGTTTAATACATTGAATAGATTTACTAACTATATAAAAAAGTATTGATATCTATGTTATTCTGTTTATAAACACCCATTTTATACACTGAAAAAGTTTCTTTTAGTTTGTGTTAGTTTCTTTCTCTGCAAACTATAATAGTGTTATATAAATATATATGTTAAATTATTATTTATTTAATTAATTAATCTAAATCTAAAATAATCTAATTCTTTTATATCCCATTTTGTTTTTTAAATGTAATTTCATCTACTGTATTTAATATATTAATATCTATTTTAATCGCGTTTTTATTTTTGTTTTTGCTTGAATTTACTTATTTATTCTTATATATTTTATTCTTATTGTTTTTTATTTATTATTTTTTTACAGTTTTTCTCTAGATTCGGACCCAAGTTTGAGATCCCCTGCACTAGGGGACTAAAGATATGTTTATTATGTATAAGTTATGGCACAACTTTTAATTAACTTCTCGGTTGAACTCATAATATATGACCAACATCTTAAACCTCCATATGCGCATTTTTAATTATGGCAGTGATACACATCAGCTTATAGTAAAGTTTATAACAACAACACAATATTATGAATCAAAGATTTCATCCTCAAGATCACCACAAAATCAATTACTAACTTAAATTGACAACTATTGTAGGTATATCCAAATTTACCTGCTTAAATACACACATCATTCTCAACTGCTTGATTGTTTATAACATTATCAAATCTAAACTATCAAGCTCTAAACTGCTCAATGTGACTATAAGGCGTTAGGATATTATAATCAATAATATTATGAATTTCCAATGTACAGAAAGTAATATCTGCCATGTTCTTTTCCACATCTTTCTCCTTATTTAATCAAACATTCAAATGTAAAAACACAGAAATGGATTAAATGATGACAGACAAGGAATTAACCCTACGTTTACTTCATTATATTTCACTTAAATCCTAATGTAATCATGACAAACTATATATTGTTGGAAAGGTCTAACACTCTTGAAGAGATATGGGTCCATTGTTTTATGAAAAAAATTACATGATAACAGTAAAATAGTCATTTATGACGTGAGTGCCCCTCAAAAAAAAAATCTACATCATAACAGCAGTTGTAACCTTTAACTACTTTGTAATGAAAATCTTTTCTTATCTTGACAAAACATATAATTTGAAAGGTCTGAGTCTCACTGTTCCATATTTGGTGACTGTTTTATGATGGAAGTGATATTTGGACAGAAATTTACAGGACAATACATCTAATAACCAATCAATGGAAATTGATTGACACCCGGTGGCTATTTTTGGTATAGCGCCTAAACAAAATTTCATGGGAACTTCAATTTTTGTGATATCAACTTCAAATTTGGAACACAATTTGGTTAGACATATTGCTTTGATTTTATAGTAATTTTAGAGTAAAACATTTTTTGTAAAATATTTATTTTATATAAAATAAATAATATTTAGTACTGTATTTTTCATTTTCAATAAATTTAAACTTCCATAACTTTTTTATAATTTAATATTTTGAAATGTTTTTCTTTACTTCAGCAATAATCTGCTGATTGTCATCTTTAAATCAAGACCAAACTTAAGTCTATTTTCCAAAGCATTCATGAATTACAGCCCTTTACGTTTGGATAGTGCATTTTCATGACTATTCTCAAAAAGGGGGGTGACAGTTAAGGGGTTAAACATAGAATATAATGAGGACATGACAGCAGTGTAGCACAATAGACTATTTCCTTTTGAACACAGCCATCAAACCCAAAAAGGTGATAATGTGTCATTACATTCATCATATGAGTGATGTTTGTAGTTCTGTGTGTGTTTAGTTTCTAGTGCAGAGATTTGAAATCGCCAAGTACTGCAGTGCGGATCAGGTGGAGATCTTCACCGTCCTCCTGCAGAGGGCGCTGTCCATCAGCGTGGGCGGACCCAAGAGCTGCCTGAACCGCCATGTGGCCGCTATAGGACCCCGATTCAGGTCAAACGCATTAATTAATCTCTATTGTTTGTAACTAGCTTGTATCAGAGTCCTGCACGGGTCCCTTTTTGAAGACCCGCCCCCGGCCGTACCCACAAAGATCAGCACCAGATCCGAGCCGTCACCCGTGATCCATATCAAAATTAAATCCGTACCCGCCCAGACCCGTTAATATTTGGCCCGTTACCCGATCCAATCCAATCATTCCAGTTAAAATGCTTTATTTTTTATCTCGCAACATCACAAAAGTGTCATGAATGATGTTATTTTCCTGATCTCGTATTACTCGCCACATCCGATTTTGCCTTTAAAGACTCGTTGTCAACAATTTTATATACTCCACTCGCCAACTTTACTTTACTTCATCCATAGCTACTTCTGCAACGCTCGCTCCATCTGGGCTACGAGAAGCATCAACAGAAGTCGCAGTGGTGGTGACGTGATGGGTCAAATAGCGTATTGTTGTTGCGTATGTGTAATGGTAGTTTAGACATACAAATATTGCACATTTTTAATCCGCGCTACTACCCGCCCGCAAGGAGTTAATTATCCGCCCGCACCCGCACCTGTGAATTTTAGGGATCCACCCGTTATAGTCACTTTTATGCGAGTACCCGACCCGTTGCAGGACTCTAGCTTGTATATCTGTATGTGCACATATTAACACGTTGTATTGTGTTATATACAGTGTTATATGCGCTTTGCATTGCTGACGCCGTCTGTGTATGAATGAGTGAATGAATGGGTGAATGTGAGGCAATATGTAAAGCTCTTTGGTGGCCATGGGTCTGTTATATTGGGTCTGCATTTATATAGCGCTATTATTATTATAAAGCGCTCTATTATTATAATGCAGTCCATTTACCATATAACCCACTGGTGTTGTAATTGTGTATTTAGGCTCCTGACTCTTGGTCTCACTCTTCTGCACGCTGATGTTGTGACCAATGCCACCATCCGTAATGTCCTGAGAGAGAAGATCTACTCCACAGCCTTCGATTACTTCAGGTGTGAACATCCACACCAGCAGGGGAAGTGTGTTGTGTCTCTCTCAGCATACTGAATGAGTTTTGTGTGTGTTTTAGTGTGGCCCCACGATTCCCCACTCAGCCGGAGAAACGGCTGCGCGAGGACATCAGCATCATGATCAAGTTCTACGCGTGTCTGCTGTCAGATAAGAAATATCTCACAGCCATTCAGCTCGTCCCGCCAGGTAACCACTGAAGTTCATATGAACGATCTTCAGCTCAAATCCTCCTGTTTTTATGACATGTCAAGCAGCTTCATTCCTGCATCCTTACATTCACTTATGTTCACTCTTAGCACGTTTGGTTTGCTTAAAACAAACCCTGGTGCGATTGCTCCGTTATTATGCTTCATTTTTGAATAAGTGTGAATGCTGCCACCAAACAAGCGGAAAAAAGATGGATCTCACTCCGCTTCCAAACGCAACACATGTAAACGATCCAAAAATTAGACATGTCGTCTCTAGATGCAACCCTAAAAAGGACAGAATGCTCAAACATACACTATATTGCCAAAAGTTTTGGGACGTCTACCTTTACATGCACATGAGCTTTAATGAAATCCCATTGTTAATCCGTAGGGTTTAATATGGAGTCGGCCCACCCTTTGCATCTCTAACAGCTTCAGCTCTTCTGGGAAGGCTTTCCTCAAGGTTTAGGAGTGTGTTTATGGGGATTTTTGCCCATTCTTCTAGAAGCTCATTTGTGAGGTCAGGCACTGATGTTGGACGAGAAGGCCTGGCTCTCAGTCTCCGCTCTAATTCATCCCAAAGCTGTTCTATCGGGTTGAGCTCAGGACTCTGTGCAGGCCAGTCAAGTTCCTCCACACCAAACTCCTCATCCATGTCTTTATGGGCCGACGCTTTGTGCACTGGAGCGCAGTCATGTTGGGACAGGAAGGGGCCGTCCCCAAACTGTTCCCACAAAGTTGGGAGCATGAAATTGTCTAAATTTCTTGGTATGCTGAAGCATTAAGAGTTCCATTCACTGGAACTAAGGGGCCAAGTCCAACCCCTGAAAAACATCCATGCCCCATAATCCCCCCTCCACCAAACTTTACACTTGGCACAATGCAGTCAGGCAAGTCCCGTTCTCCTGGCAACCACCAAACCCAAACTCATCCATGGGATTGTCAGACTGAAGTGTGATTGGTCACTCAGAGAACACGTCTCACTGCTCTAGAGTCCAGTGGCGGCTGCTTTACTCCACTGCATCCCATGCTTTGCATTGCTCTTGGTGATGTAAGGATTGGATGAGCTGCTCGGCCATGGAAACCCATTCCATGAAGCTCTCTACACTGTTCTTGAGCTCATCTGAAGGCCACAGAAGTTTGAAGGTCTGGAGCTATTGACTGTAGAAAGTTGGTGACTTCTGCGTACTGTGACCCTCAGCATGCGCTGACCCTGCTCTGTAATTTTTACATGACCTATCACTTCGTGGCTGAGTTGCTGTTTTCCCAATTGCTTCCACTTTGTTATAATCCCAGTAACAGTTGAGTGTGGAATATGTAAGTGGTGTCAACCTATCAAGGCACCACGCTTGAGTTCACTGAGCTCCTGAGAGCGACCCATTCTTTCACTAATGTGTGTAGAAGCGTCTGCAGGCCGAGAGCTTGATTTATACACCTGTGGCCATGAAGAGATTGAACACCTGAACAGTGATTTGGAGAGGCGTCCCAGATCTACGTCAAAAGCTGACAGGTTGTGAACGTATACCTATGCCTTTAGGTTCAGTATCTTTACGATCTGTGTTATAATGCCAATGTGAATAAACCAAGCAAACCAAACTGCAAGTGTGAACACACCCTACATAGAATTCAAACTTTATTAATTATTATACATGCAGTTTTTAGGAGCTCATATTTATTGCCCGTTTGCAAAGACCCGCTGCCTTTAGTTACTGTTGTTATGTTCGACAAGCCATATCGCTCACCTTTGATATGAAACTTTCAAATTTTGTCATTTTTAATAAAGAAATTTAAACAATAAATACTGTTTTGCGGCTCTTTAATGTGTGGTGACGTGCTGTAGCGCCTCAGTTAAAGCTGCTCCTGAACCGATCAGCTCTTCCTTCTAGTTAATTCATAGCATCAAATAAACATGAATGAACATTAGAAGAAATGTTGTTTCAACCGCGGAAAGATGTAAGCACAGTTTTTCCAAGTTCAAGTCCACCGACGTTAATCTAGTAACTTTCCTGACTGCTTTGTCGGACAAAATGGCAGTTACGGTGGATGGCAAATTATGATTGGTCAGATCTCCTGTCAATCAAACTGCCTGTGAAGGGCGAATTGAGAGACTTCTTGGTATATTTATTTGGCTCATTTGTCACAAGACGGAACTGTGATTTAAATTATAAAAAGAAACCGTGACAAGTTATAGGACCTAAAATATAGACTTTTATTTTATGCATTCATATACATATTAATGGACATGATATTTGTTCAGTACCCATGAGCTGTGTCTTTCCTCAGATCCTCAGGACGTGTCCGTGAACAGTCTGTCTGTAATGGCGGTCACAGACTCCAGGAGCAGTCTGGACGCGGCTGTGGGATCCAGACAACAGGCCAATCAGGGCTGGATCAACACATACCCGCTCTCCAGCGGCGTCTCCACGCTCTCCAAGAAATCAGGTACACACACTCACACTCACACTCACACTCACACTCACACTCACACTCACACACACACACACACACACACACACACACACACACACACACACACACACACACACACACACACACACACACACACACACACACACACACACACACAATGTTTGGACAAATTCAGTCCAAAACTTTTACTGCTAATGTACTTTAGTTTTCTTTTGAACACAGTCCTAACAAGATCTTATTCATCATGTGACCTACTTGGATATTAAATAATTTTCTCTTCTAGGTCTGTCAAAGAAGACGAACAGAGGAACACAGCTGCACAAATACTTCATGAGGCGCAGAACGCTGCTGCTGGCCCTGCTGGTGAGATTACAGAAATATACACCGATCAGACATAACATTATGACCACTGACAGGTGACGTGATTAACACTGATGATCTCTTCATCACGGCTCCTGTTAGTGGGTGGGATATATCAGGCAGCAAGTGAACATTTTATCCTCAAAGTTGATGTGTTAGAAGCAGGGAAAATGGGCAAGCGTAAGGATTTGAGCGAGTTTGACAAGGGCCAAATTGTGATGGCTAGATGACTGGGTCAGAGCATCTCCAAAACTGCAGCTCTTGTGGGCTGTTCCTGGTCTGCAGTGGTCCCAGGATGCACTATGGGAAGAAGGCGCAAGGGCAATGTTCTGCTGGGAAACCTTGGGTCCTCCATCCATGTGGATGTTACTTTGACACGCTCCACCTACCTAAGCATTGCTGAGACCATGTTCAGCCTTTCATGGAAACGGTATTCTGGTGGCTGTGGCTCTTCCAGCAGGATAATGCTCCTGACACAAAGCACAAACGCTTCAGGAATGGTTTGAGGAGCACAACGAGTTTGAGGCGTTGACTTGGCCTCCAAATTCCCCAGATCTCAATCCAATCGAGCATCTGTGGGATGTGCTTACCAAACAAGTCTGATCCATGGAGGCCCCACCTCACAACTTACAGGACTTAAAGGATCTGCTGCTTACATCTTGGTGCCAGATACCACAGCACACCTTCAGGGGTCCAGTGGAGTCCATGCCTCGATGGGTCAGGATAGCAAAAGGGGGACCAACACAATATTAACAAGGGAAGTGATCATAATGCCTGATCAGTGTATCAGCTTATTAAAACGGTGTGTGAGTGAGTTTAATCTGTCATAGTGCCTCCTCAGCGGCCGTCAGTCATGACTTCTAGTAGTATGTTTTTAATTAATATATGATCAAACCAAATGAGCACTTTATTGTTTCGGTTGATAGGCCAGTGAGGTGGAGCGTCTGACCACCTGGTACAATCCTCTGGGCAGTCAGGAGCTCCAGATATCAGCCGAACAGTCTGTGGAAACCAGCATCGCCAACTGGAGGTCAAAATACATCAGCCTGACTGAAAAGCAGTGGAAGGACAATGTTAATCTGGCATGGAGCATCGCGCCGTATCTCGCCCTGCAGCTGCCAGCCAGGTGAGCGACTGCATGGGTGACGTCTACAGGGATATTTTAAGAATTTAAGAAAACTTGCCTTTAAAGGTCCCGTTCTTCGTGATCCCATCTTTCAATCTTTAGTTAGTGTGAAATGTTGCTGCTAGAGCATAAATAATACCTGTAAAATTATAAAGCTCAAAGTTCAATGCCAAGCGAGATATTTTATTTAACAGAAGTTCCCTTTCAAAGCCGACAGCGAACGGCCGGTTTGGACTACACCGCTGCACTTCCTGCTGTGATGACGTCACTAGATCCGTTTGTTGACTCCGCCCACAAGAATACACAAAATAGGGGGCGTGGTCTCGTTGCTCTCCCACGTGGAGAAGAGCGCGCATTCAGCGCTTGCATCTCCCCGTTATGGTAAGAGGCGGGACCTTTCCGGGCAAAGGGCACTAAGCTGCTGTCCAATCACAACACGGGAAGCGCTGGCCCAATCAGAACTCGTTACGTGTTTGTGAAGGAGGGACTTCATAGAACAAGGAACTCATCAGGCCGTTTTTAGGACAGAGGAAACAGCGGTGTAGTCTACCGGCAGATATGTAAATTGTGTGAAAAATACTTTTTTACACGCATTTACATTTAATCATTTAGCAGACGCTTTTATCCAAAGCGACTTACAAAAAAGGGGAGAGTAATAGAAGCAAAGGAACAGACAAGGCCAAAAACCTGTAAGAGCTGTAAGAAATCTCAATTAATTAGCACAATACACAACAATTATTATTATAATTTTTTTTTTTTAAAGACAGACATCTACAACAAAAACTCACGTACGCAAAGTGCCGAACACTGGATTTTGATAGCTATGATAACAACCCATTAGGACTAAGGCTGTTGCCCCAACACGCGAAACATGAACTCATGTTATATTGCACACTGTAAACATAATCAAAGCTTCAAAAACACGCGAAGAACGGGAACTTTAAAGTTTATTTTTATCCGATCATGCATTCCCTGAAAATCAAACCCATGATTTTGGCAGAATTACAGGAATGACTGAAGTGCTCTAATAATATCTAATGGTAATGAAACTGATATTTTCCAGGTTCAAGAACACCGAAGCCATTTTCTCCGAAGTGACCCGCTTGGTCCGGTTGGATCCGGGAGCGGTCAGTGACGTTCCTGAGGCTGTGAAGGTGAACATCCAGAACCCAGCGTAACCTAATGATAGAGTAATAGACGGGTAGACAACATTTTATTTAATTTGATGTGAGGTACAGAACTACATTTTCTTCAATATGTTGTATTGTGTAGTGTCTTATTTCCACAGCCTGTGTTTCCTGGAGGATTTGTCCTCTGGATATTTCTTAAATGTATATTAAGACTACTTACTAACAACTACTTAAGGTTGGGGTGCAGGTTGGGGTGCGATATTGACAAAATGATATCTCTATATTTTCTGGGATTTTCTCGATAACGATAATTAGACCGGTGTTTTCCAACCATGATCCTGGAGGCACACCAACACAGCACATTTTGCATGTGTTAGGGACAAACACCTGATTCAAATGATCTAATAAGTGAAGACTCACCCTGCGTCCCAAATCGCATACTATCTATCCTAAATAGTATTTGAAAATAGAATTAGTATGTCCCAAATCGTAGTATGTTGAAAAGAGTATTCCAAAGATTCCCGGATGGTTTACTATTTCCGGTCCGAATTCGAAGTGCGGATCGATGGGCACTCTAACGGCTGATATTACCCACAACCCATTGTGAGTTGGAGGAGGATTCGATTAGAACTACAAACGTGGATAAAAAGCGTTAAAAAACTACAAACATGACGGATGTGCAAGTCAGACGGTTAAGTAGAAAAGTTGAGATAAAGGGGTTTGAGTGATCAACTATCAATATTTAACCTGACAAAAATATATTTATTCAGTGTTGTCCACATTATATTTCACCTGCAGCAGCATTGTGAACTTTTTTAATGACACCTTTGGCCATTAACTTTTAAATGCATCATTATATTTAAACTGCAAACACATGAGGAGAGTCTCTGCATTAAAGACCCACAAATGGCAGATCAACGAGCGGCTACATTTCTCTCCGATACGGCAGGAGATTAAACTGAATGTGGAGGATTTGAACTGTGATGAATCTGACGATGATTGACAGGGCAGATAAACGGTGACGGGATGCACGTAACTAAGCGACAGAGTCCGTTAAAGATGACGAAGTAGTATGTCCTGAAGCTTGCATACTTTTCTGCTACACACTCAAAAGTATATACCTTTTCTTCACAAAAAGAGTACATACTTTTAGGACGTAGTATAAGTAGGCGAATTGGGACGCAGCATCAAAGACCTGAAATGGGTGTGGCAGATAAAGGAGACCATGCAAAATGTGCAGTGTTGGTGTGCCTCCTGGATTGTGGTTGGAAAACTCTGAATTAGACGATATTTTGCTGCGCTTTTCCAATGAGTTTAAATTGTTTTTTATCTTTTAAGGGCATGTTTATCTTTTATAAAGTCATTTTTTAAAAAGCTAATTAAATGTATGCATCATCTTTTTTGTCAAATTCTTACATTTATTTTTATCAATAAATTCAGTTATAATAATCAGACACAATAAGGCTATTAACAATCAAATGAAATCAGTATCATCAAAATTCATCTTTGCACTGCAGAGGAAACAGAATCTGCATCTGAAGTGGATTTAGATAATTTACACATATTAATGAGTTTAAACTGCTGTTACACACGCAGAAATGTGTTGATGTTTGAAATTATTTAAACAATGAAAAGATACTTTAAATGTGACATTAAAACTGCCAGTAGGTGACAGCAAGTTACTGTTAAAGGGGCGGTGAAATGCTGTTTCATGCATACTGAGCTTTTTACACTGTTGAAGACTTGGATTCCCATCCTAAACATAGACAAAGTTTCAAAAACTAATGTTGGACGTTTGATGGAGTATTTCTGTGTCAAAAATACTCCTTCCGGTTTCTCACAAGTTTCGGAGAGTTTTTTTCGAGTATGGGTCGGCTTGACGTTAATAGAGCGGAAGGTCCTTGTATGGGCCGTACGGGCTCTTCTCCCGGTAGGGTGCGCGCGCGTGACTAGAGCGAGAGAGGAAACGCACGCCCATAAACACTCTCTCAGCTGCAGAGTCGTTCGTGAACACTTTAATCTTGGTTCTAGTCCGCGCCGCGCTCCACTTCATTCCTCCACTTTGACATCAAGCGACTTCAATGCTTCAGCACAGCATTCTGGGAAGGCAGCGCTGCATTTGAACCGATTTGAACGCAGAAATGACGGGAAGCTTCACAACATCGCTTCAGTCGCGTCACAAAGTGGATCTCCACACTCCAAAAAGTGTGTTTTTGACGGAACGGTCCCAGCGATAAAGGTTCGGTCCTGCTTTGGAAGCAGCCGGTGAGTAAAACTGCTTCAGAGTAAACATCAGTAAACGACACGATCGCGTGCTTCGTCATTCAAATGCGCTAACGGACTCCATTGTTGTTCTCTGTATAACGTTACACTAGTCTGACGTGCAAAACCGTTTTGCTTGCTACTGCTAAGGTTTAGTCGCGTACAATAGTCCATAAACCGAATCATGTCCTCATAAACTGCGAGTAAACACACACAAATGTTGACAGGCCACTAAATACAGTCCATACCACAGAGACGGACGTCCTGCTGTTGCTGTTTCTATTTCTTTTTTTTTCTTTTTTTATTCAATCGATTTGTTAATTCAGAAATTAAACACGCCATCTGATGCTCACAGATGCAAACAGTCCTATCGCTTTGTTTGAAACTATTTTCACTGGCAAAACAGAGCAAAAACAGGCAATATTGAGTCAAAAATGCAAATCACTGAATATTAACTTTTTGTTTATTGAACTGTTCTATAAAATCACATTTGTAGTCTGCTGATATTTGTAGGGGAAAGCAGCACTCTTCATGTGATATTGATTAACTATACTAAATGATATAAATACAAAAGGCTTACAGAGGTATTTTGCCCCTTATCTTGAATATTTAGGGTATTATACATGCATTTTAAAGGGATACTTCACCGTTTTTTCATATTAAACTATGTTATTCCCTTAACTAAGATGAGTTGATACATACCTCTGTCGTCTGAGTGCGTGCACTTAATCTCTCTGACGCGGGGTGACATTCTGATAGCATTTAGCTTAGCACACTAATCACAGTTCATTCCTATGGAACCAAACAGAGATCAAGTTAGAAGCAACCAATCAACTCCACGTTTCCCCTATTTAAATACAGTTACACGAATAGTTGGACGATCAAGTATGGTGACACAAAATAATACGTGGCGCTTTTTTAACCGAGTTAAAAAGGAGAACTATAATGTATGGCGGAATAGCACTTCTGAGAGTACTTCAACTCGGCGCAGTAAAAAGTCCCGGCCGAAACATCCTCCCTCACATCTCCCCCTCCCTCTCTCATTTCCGTAAATAGAACCAACGTGATCCGCACGCCTGCATCAGTAGTAGTTTGAGCAGAGTTGACGAAGTACCAGTTTGTAGGAAGATAGTTTGAACAATCATGGTTATAATGTGCGTCGTAAAGGGTTGTGAGAACAAGGCGAAGGTATTTAGTGCCGTCATGTTTCACCGATTTCGGCGGAAAGCTTGGTTAGCTGATTTGAACATTAATGCAACAACATCGCTGGAGATTCTGAAGAAATGGCGAGTTTGCTCCGAGCATTTCACATATTACCATATTGACATTAAAGCTTATAGTGTAAGGGGAGTTTTTATGTTTATTTTCTCACTGCGGTTGCAGGTTTCTATATTGAGAGGTTCATCTCATAAAATCTGTTTGTTTGTTTTTATGATGTTCTCGTGAATGTTCCATCTGTAATATTAAACGTTGCTATGTTAAAGTATACTAATATTGGCTTTTGTCTTTTACTTAAGATCACTTGGAAAGCTGACACAGTGCCTGTTGATTTGGTGACACTAAGTTATAACGTTACACTACGGGCTTAGGCTTATACTTCATTTTTATTTCTGAGCTCACTTCTCAAGTACATCAAACAGTCAAAAACTCTGTATTGCCTGTCTCACAAGCGCACTGATTTCGCAGCAAAGTTACTTGTGTTTACTAGGTTAAACAACAGTTTGATAAGCTAAGGTTACTGCCACCTGCACTTCAGGACAACCAAATACCATGCAAACGGACACTTACAGTGTTAGGTGATGATCCACTTTGTTGTGTTCTTGCTTTGATTGTTGTCGGTGTGGCAGAATCCTTTAGGCGTAATCCTGTGGAGGTATAGTCCGCCTGTGTGACATGCTCGGAGCAAACACGCCATTTCTTCAGAATCTCCAGCGATGTTGTTGCATCATGTTCAAAGCAGCTAACCAAGCTTTCCGCCGAAATCGGTGAAACATGACGGCACTAAATACCTTCGCCTTGTTCTCACAACCCTTTACGACGCACATTATAACCATGATTGTTCAAACTATCTTCCTACAAACTGGTACTTCGTCAACTCTGCTCAAACTACTACTGATGCAGGCGTGCAGATCACGTTGGTTCTATTTACGGAAATAAGAGAGTGAGGGGGAGATGTGAGGGAGGATGTTTCGGCCGGGACTTTTTACTGCGCCGAGTTGAAGTACTCTCAGAAGTGCTATTCCGCCATACATTATAGTTCTCCTTTTTAACTCGGTTAAAAAAGCGCCACGTTTTATTTTGTGTCACCATACTTGATCGTCCAACTATTCGTGTAACTGTATTTAAATAGGGGAAACGTGGAGTTGATTGGTTGCTTCTAACTTGATCTCTGTTTGGTTCCATAGGAATGAACTGTGATTAGTGTGCTAAGCTAAATGCTATCAGAATGTCACCCCGCGTCAGAGAGATTAAGTGCACGCACTCAGACGACAGAGGTATGTATCAACTCATCTTAGTTAAGGGAATAACATAGTTTAATATGAAAAAACGGTGAAGTATCCCTTTAAGAGTAAATCACGCCGTAAATGTGCACTAGTGTAACCTACTAGACTACAGCACTAGTGTATTTGTGCACTCTCTTGGTGTGTTTGTGTAAAGTGAGGGATATACTCTATAATGTCAGATCGCACATCGTTAAAACAACATTTACAATATTATCGTAGACGATTCAAATTCAAATTCAAAAAGCTTTATTGTCTATCCCCACACGGGTAGAAAATTGTCTTTAGACAAGAGGCTCAACAAACAATATACAACTATCAATACACAGCTAACAACAATACAATACAACAGACAACCACACAATTCAAGATAACCCCCTCCCCTATTTCCTATTTAAAATGTTAACGGATATATATCGCATAGCCCTAGCTGACCTCAACTAAGCACTTTTCCATTATGTATTCATATAAATTTTAGCCTGGGGTTGAAAATAAAAGTTCATGGATGTGTTATTTGTTGTTCACTACTCATACTTGTGCTCCATCAAAAATACTGACAGTTCCTCCAGACAGAGTCCTGCGCGGGTCCATTTTTGGAGACCCACCCGTACCCACAGGGCCGTGCACAGGGGGGTGGCCCGGTGGCTAGAGCCACTGCCCCTTTGCCCTCATCGGCTAAGGTGCCCCTCTTGCCCCCTTCCCTCCCTCACCCTCAGAGGATTCCCATAAAAGCGTAACAAAAGCGTTCTGTTCCGCTAAAAATCCACTAATTCCGCTAATCCATTCCGTGTTTTCCCGCTCCCTCCGCAGCATCGCTCACAGTCTGCAGCGGGGTTCGCTCTCTGTGGAGACGACAGTTCCAGAATGTCGTCCCATTAACGGGTAAATCACAAACTACAGTCTACATTACAGGCAGTGGTTGATCCGTGGAATTATTAGTTTGTTTCTTTCAACAGTTCAAACATCGATTAAAAGCTCCAGCATGCCAGCGGGTAAATCGTCATATACTGTATACTGAATAGCTGACAGTTTGTCACTAGGCTATTTAACTCCTGTATAATAGATATCCGATTATAATACATTTTTGTGAGTTAACACTTGTATCTATAACATGTCATATTTATGATATTTTATTTAGACCATATTAATTGTATACACAATAATAAAAAAAAGGTAGGCTAATAAAGGCTATTATAGATATGAGTTGTTTTAGGGCAGCCTACAATAGGGCTAAAGCACACCCTAAGAAAGATGTGGTAATTTTTCAAAAAAGTTCGTACTTGTGCAAAATATATCTAGCAACGTTTGCATTATTTTCTGTTTATTTTGATGAATAAAATAACATTCTGTTATTAAAAAACTGTTGCGTATGATTTACATAAATCATAAACAAGACCTATGTCTCAAAATATATTCAATAAATGATTCTTATTTGCTACTTAAATCTCCAATAAAAAATAAAAATAGAAAAGAGATCAAATTAGCCCAGAATCAACTTTTTGGAAGAATAATTAGAACAACATAAATGTGATTAGTACTAAAGCCTAACTATTGTATTCATTCTCTATATTAAGATGATACTCAACCCCCTTATAGTGCCCCTTTTTTGGTTTGGGCCACTGCCCCTCAAAATGTCTGTGCACGGCCCTGCGTACCCACAAAGATCAGCACCAGATCCAACCCGTCACCCGTGATTAATATAAAAATTAAACCCGCACCCACCCAGATCCATTAATATTTGGCCCGTTACTTGATTCATGTCTGATAAATCACAGGCGCTGAAATCATTCCAATTAAAATGCTTTATTTTTTATCTCGCACCTTTCTCAACATCACAACAGCGTCATGAAAAGGCTAATGAAACTGGCTAAAGTGCCTTTAAAGACTCGTTGTCAACCACTCGCCAACTTTACTTTACTTCATCCATAGCTACTCCTGCAACGCTCGCTCCATCTGGGCTACGAGAAGCATCAACAGAAGTCGCAGTGGTGGTGACGTGATGGGTCAAATGGCATATCGTTGTTGCGTATGTGTAATGGTAATTTAGACATATATAAATATTGCACATTTTCATCCGTCTTACTACCCTTCCACAAGGAGTTAATTATCCGCCCGCATCTCCACCGTGAATTTTAGGAATGTCACAATCCACCCGTTTTAGCCACTTTTATGCGGGTACCCGACCCGTTGCAGGACTGTACCTCCAGATTCTCCCTTGTACAAGGACTTAATTTGGATTTATGGGATCTTGCGTCTGCACTGGTAACTGTGTGTGTGTGTGTGTCTGTGTTTCCCACTGCAGTTCTTGGTGACGTGGCACACGATTGACGCGGATTCTCCTGAGTTGAGTCACATCTTGTGTTGGGCTCCGGCCGATCCTCCCACGGGCCTGTCGTATTTCTCCAGCATGTATCCGCCGCATCCGCTGACCGCACAGTACGCCGTCAAAGTCCTGCGCTCCTTCCCTCCTGTACGCCATCGTCATCATCACACTCACATTTCTTTATAGATCTTAATATAGTCATTTTGAGTGTCTTTTATTAACATATATTTTGCTCTTGTTCAACAGGATGCTATTCTGTTTTACATCCCACAAATTGTTCAGGCTCTCCGTTATGACAAGGTATAGTTTGTATGGAATTAAAAAAGCCCCTATTATGCTATTTTAAAGGCTCCTAATGTTATTTTGGAGTATTTTCCTATAACAGGCTTACATGCATCCAAGATCAAAACACTTCAATTTCTCTCACACTGCAGCATCAGCTCTTTTCTCTCAGTGTCTGAAACGGTTGATTCAAAGATTCAGTCTTTCTAAGCCCCGTCTTTCTGAGAGATGCTTTGCTCTGATTAGTCCGAGATGGCCCAGTCTGTTGTGCTTAGTCGGAAACCAAACAATTGACATGAACACATTGACATTGACATGAACAGTAACGATGGTGTGGGTTTTACCGTATCAATCTCACGAGAAAACAGCTTCTCCACATGAACAACGCCAACCAAACTCTTCCATCCTCAGATACAACTACAGCGATTGAGGGCGGAGCTAAGAGATGCTCTTCAGCCAATCAAGACCACAGACTGGGTCATTATGCAAATTAGTTACAGACCTGGATAGGTTCAGCAGGAAGTGAGACTGGAGTTACTAACGATACGTTTCTGGCAGTTCAGAATCAACTCTTTCTTTTATGAGACTCCATTTATCTGCACTTATCAGAGCTTTTACATTCATAAACAGCTCTATTACACTATATATGGAAGATAATATCCCAAAAATCATAATAGGGGCACTTTAAAGTGCTTTTCAAATAATGATTTCCATGAGTAGTTAGATGTGTAAAGGCGTAAATTTAAGTTGCATGCATCCTTTTATTATTTTTTGTATAAATGTGTTGTATATTGCATTCCCCATTTTTTTCCTTCATGATATGTTGATTGCTCTTGTAATATTGTGTGTGTGTGTGTGTGTGTGTGTGTGTGTGTGTGTGTGTGTGTGTGTGTGTGTGTGTGTGTGTGTGTGTGTGGGTAGGGAACACCCAAATACTCCAGACATTGTAGTCGTTAATGAACTTTCTAAAAACATTCTGATTCTAGAAGTGGGCTGTTGTTTTGATGCTTACATGGACTTGTGTTTTTCTGAGAAAATGCTAAAATACCAACCGTTAACAAATGCTATGGCAGTGTGTGGCTACAGGACCAAACTAATTGTTCTTATTTTGGATAGTTTAAGACATGTGCATAGACTATGTGTCTGAGGCTTGCAGATTGCTGTAAAAAGAGCTCTAAGCACATAGCCAGATATTGTTCTGTGTCAGTGATCATAGGCAGTCTGCATGTTTGGAGAAGACAATGTCACCTTTATCCATAAACTGTTGATTAATGTCGTCGTGACCATGTTTGCATTGTCTGTTTTGTCAGGTTAAACATGATAAGCTCTTTGTGAATATTTGGATGCTGTGTTGTTTTAATCAGTATTTGTTATTCCAAATAAAATAATTAAATGTGTGTGTGTGTAGATGGGGTACGTGAGAGAATACATCCTGTGGGCGGCACAGAAGTCTCAGCTTCTGGCACATCAGTTCATCTGGAACATGAAGACCAACATCTACACCGATGAGGAGGGACACCAGAAGGACCGTAAGTCTTCTTCACGACATCCGCTCGACGGCCGGAGCTCTTGCTGATGTTTCTTCTGTGTGTGTTTTCTGTGTGTGTTTTCTAGCGGACATCGGGGAGCTTCTGGAGCATTTGGTCGAAGAGATCATGGGTTCTCTCTCGGGTCCAGCCAAAGATTTCTACCAGCGCGAGTTTGACTTCTTCAACAAGATCACCAACGTCTCAGCCATTATAAAGTAATGGAAACCTGCTGTTAGCATCAGTCTGTGTTCTGCTCATTTTGACTGTCTTTATCAAAACGCTAGGCAGTGTTATCACATTGGAATAGATTGAATACAACATTTGGTGATGACAGAGTAATGAGAGATTTATAAGCAATTTTCTGTAGGCCGGCCATTTTTAGATCAGGAACACCAAATTAGGTAAAGGATTTTCAGCAGCACAAGGGTTAAATAGTACTTTAAGATTAATTCTATTGGTTTCTATCGGAGTTGTGTGTGTTATATGTCATTCGTTTTGGGTTTTTTGAGCATTTGTCTAAAGATTTGAGACACCCCTCGCTGCAGCCTGTAGCACGATGACGTAGCTGGATCAGATCCAATACGTACAGGATGGTGGATCGTTATGGCGTCGTCATTCATACCGATCTCTGGGTTAATTTATAATGCGTATGCGCTAGTCTTAATGTATGATCAATATTGTATATAGATGATGTTCTAAACTGTGTAGTTGTAGTACTGATAAATAGTATTAAGTAATTATTGATGAATAAATCATCTTTTCATAAATGTGATGCCTAAATTACATAGTTTCGCTGTACATTCATGCAAAACAGTTACAATTTTATATGCTGATCATACTTGCTGTTGAGGGGAAGGAAAAATAAGTCAAGTAATGGTCTCTGTAATTTTAATCCTCAAGTAGTCTACAATGCAACACGATCTGGAAAGAACTTAAAAAACCAGTAGCCTACACATTCAAGGGAAAATGCAAAACGTGTGTCCTAAAGGCGTGAGCATGTTATTAATCATTATTTTTGCGCGAGCGGTTTGAGTATTTATCTATCCAGCAAAACTCTCCTGTGCATTCAGATGTCCCCAAAACGCTACTGCGCATGCGTATGTGACGTCATCGAATTGTGAATGAAACCACCGCGCATGCTCGTCCAGTACATCACAGTACAGAGACAGCGCTCATAAAGATTATAAATGATATTCGCTTAAACACTGATGCAGGCAAAACATCAATTCTGGTTCTACTCGATCTCAGTGCTGCATTTGACACTGTTGACCACAGCATACTTCTAGACAGACTGGAAAACTGGGTCGGGCTTTCTGGAATGGTCCTCAGATGGTTCAGATCATACTTAGAAGGGAGAGGTTATTATGTGAGTATAGGAGACCATAAGTCTGAGTGGACGTCCATGACATGCGGAGTCCCACAAGGGTCAGTTCTAGCACCTCTCCTGTTTAACCTGTATATGCTGCCACTGAGCCAAATAATGAAAAAGAACAATATTGCTTACCACAGCTATGCTGACGATACCCAGCTCTACTTAGCACTGTCACCTAATGACTACAGCCCCATTGACTCCCTGTGCAAATGCATTGATGAAGTTAACGACTGGATGTGCCAAAACTATCTTCAGTTAAACAAAGACAAAACCGAAATCACTACATTTGGAAACAAAGATGAAATTCTCAAGGTGAACGCGTATCTTGAGGCTAAAGGCCTGATAACAAAAAATCAAGTCAGGAATCTTGGTGTGATTTTGGAGTCAGACCTGAGTTTCAGTAGTCATGTCAAAGCAATAACTAAATCAGCATACTATCATCTGAAAAATATTGCAAGGATTAGATGTTTTGTCTCCAGGCAAGACTTAGAGAAACTGGTTCATGCTTTCATCACCAGTAGGGTGGACTATTGTAATGGCCTTCTCACCGGCCTTCCCAAAAAGACCATTAGACAGCTGCAGCTCATACAGAACGCTGAGCAGAACCAGAAAATATGACCATATCACACCAGTCCTCAGGTCTTTACACTGGCTTCCAGTTACATTTAGGATCGACTTTAAAGTACTATTACTTGTTTATAAATCACTCAATGAGCTGGGACCTCAATACATCGCAGATATGCTGATTAAATACAAACCCAACAGATCACTCAGATCAGCAGGATCAAGTCAGTTAGAAATACCAAGAGTTCACTCAAAGCAAGGAGAGTCTGCCTTTAGCTATTATGCCAGCCGCAGCTGAACCAGCTTCCTGAACAGATCAGATGTGCTCCAACAGTAGCCACATTCAAATCCAGACTCAAAACACATCTGTTCAGCTGAGCATTTACTGAATGAGCACTGTGCCACTGTACGTCCGACTGATCGCACCTTATCTATGCATCATTTTTTTAATTCTTTTTATAACTGTTTTAGTTTACCTGTTCTTTTCTTTGGTTATCATCGTTTTATTATTTTTAATTCTCTTTACACGTTTTCTTTTTCTTATGCATTTTTATCCCTATTTTAATTCCTTTCTATGTAAAGCACTTTGAATTGCCATTGTGTATGAAATGTGCTATATAAATAAACTTGCCTTGCCTACAGGCTGCAGCGAGGACTTCTTGAAAGATTTGAGGAATATTTAATTTTCACCCCTCTGCGCCATTAGTTTTAGTCTCTAGATGGCGCTCATTTTCCACCATGTCCATTTCTAGTCAGAAGCTGAGATCTCGTCTGTGTCTCTGCTCGTTTTTCAGGCCCATTCCTAAAGGAGACGAGCGGAAGAGAGCGTGTCTGCGAGCCCTGTCTGACATCAAAGTCCAGCCAGGTTTCAATCCCTCTTCATTATCAGATTACTCTTTGTTCTTGGCTGATATTACAACAACTTTTAGTTACAAAACCGTTCATTTGATGTTTCTCTCAGGCTGTTATCTGCCCAGTAACCCTGAGGCCATAGTCCTAGACATTGACTACAAATCTGGAGCGCCAATGCAAAGGTACAATCACCACTGAAAGTGCCACTATCATGCTATTTTAAAGCTTCCTAGTGTTGTTTTGGAGTCTCCTATAGCAGGTTTATATGCATCTAAGATCAAAAAACTCTTTAATTTCCTCATAATATCCACTGCAGCATCAGGATTCAGTCTCTTAACCCCGCCTTTCTGAGAGCCTGCTCTTCTATAATTGGTCAGATGGCCCAGTCTGTTGTGATTGGTCAAAAACCAAACGCTAATTAGCATATCTGAACTCCAGCTCTATATAAAAACAGTAATGATGATGTCTGTTTATCAATCTAAAATCGCTTTTGCTTCTCGACATGCACAACACGAACCAAACTCTTCCAGTCTCAGATACGGCTGCAGTGTTTGAGGGCGGAGCAAAGAGACACTGTTCAGCCAATCAAGACCACAGGCTGACATTATGCAAATTAGTTACAAATAAGGTTGCACATTTTCCAAGTTGGAAACTTGACAGGATTTTACTAGCCTGACAAGCCAGACCCACATCAAGATGGTCTGGAAACTCACCATTGACGGCTCAATCCGAGGGGCGGATAAACGGTTGCCTTTCCCAACTCCCTCTGCACGCGATAGGATAGCGTTACAACCAGAGCAACGAAGGTGAAGCAGAGCTCGCTGATAGATTAAACATTCGCCGTATCCGGTCGGCTAAACTCTGAACACATCTTCCCTTTTTAAGAATGACTTCAGTGCCGTTCTTTGTTCTTTTCTCAGAGAAAAGCTTAACTCCAAGTCTTCCAGAGTCGCGGTCAAAGCTGATTCGAAAGACCGCCGCCGTTCGCCATTTTCTGTGTTTACTAGAAGTACGCAAACGAATAGGGGAATACAGCTCAGAAGGGTATTGAAAAATGGCTAGATAAGACTCGTGGGCAGATTAGATTTGCTGCCGCTAGGGTGCGTCTAGATTTCTAGGCTAGGATTTGACAGGAATTCATTGGAAATTTGGGGTAAAATTTATATAAACTATCATATACAAACATAAATATAAACATTGGTTTGGTCATAAATAAATTAAATAAATAAAATCATAAAATTACTTCTAATTTATTAAAATACGTAAAATATATATATTTTTTTAATTGCTGCAATTGTTATGCATGGTATTTCAGTGTCACATACAAGACCCTTCAGAAATAATTATAATATGCTGATCTAGAGCTCAGTGATTATCAATGTTGGAAACTGTGCAGAACCTGTGATAATTTTTTTTTCAGAATTCATTGATGAATAAAAAGTTAAAAAGAATTGCATTAATTCAAAATAGAAATATTTTCTAACAATATAAATCTACTATCACTTTTTGTCAATTTAACTTGCTTAATAAAAGTTTTGTTTGTTTTTAAGAAACAAATGACTGACCCCACAATTCTGAGCAGTAGTGTATATTGTTAAAAACATTTCTCTTTTCATTATGCTAATCCTTTTTAAATTTTTATTCATCACAGAATTAAAAAAAAAATATATATATTAAGCAGCAACTGTTTCCAACATTGATAATAAATTATCGTATCAGAATGATTTCTGAAAGGTCGTGTGACACTGAAGACTGGAGTAATGATGCTGAAAACTCAATTAAAAATAGAAAAACATTTTAAGCTGTAATAATATTTCACAATATTACATTTTTTCTGTATTTTTGATCAGATGTGCATGTGATGGAGGAATGCCTCAGTAGCCCTGCAGTAAACAGTGTGATTGAGGAAGACACAGGGTCGAAATGCAACAGAAAGTGCATTAAATTGACTTGTTTTAACCAAGATTATGCTGCAAGATTTTTTTCAACTACATAGGCTAACCTGCAATTTTGCAAATTCCCAATTTATTCCCATTAACTTTTAATTCCCATGGAAAGTTTCCAGCCTTGAAAATTCCCTGAATTTTGCCACCCTAGTTAAAAAAAACCTACGCAGGTTCAGCAGGAAGTGAGACTGGAGTTACTGACGACTCGTTTCAGGCAGTTCAGAATCAACTCTTTCTTTTATGAGACTCCATTTATCTGCACTTATCAGAGCTTTTACATTCACAAACAGCTCTATTACACTATACATGGAAGATAATATCCCAAAAAACATAATAGGGGCACTGTCGGACAGCTTCTTTAAAAGCATGATGTGTGTTTGATGGGGTTGAGATGCACAATAAAATCTCCTGTCTGTGTTTGTGTTTTCTCTCTCAGCGCTGCCAAAGCGCCGTACCTGGCCAAATTCAAGGTGAAGCGCTGTGGAGTGAGCGAACTCGAGAAAGAGGGTATGCAGACCATAATGGCACAAATATAATTATTTCATTCCTGATCCAAGGTGAAAGTCTGTGGGATTATGGTGCCTTTCAAGCACTGAAGTAGGATGATATGCTCCTCGTGTGTGTGTGTGTGTGTGTGTGTGTGTGTGTGTGTGTGTGTGTGTGTGTGTGTGTGTGTGTGTGTGTGTGTGTGTGTGTGTGTGTGTGTGTGTGTGTTTGCAGGTTTATTGTGTCGCTCGGACTCACTGGATGAAGCACAGAACGGAGAAGACGCACAGAAGATCTGCTGGCAGGCGGCCATCTTTAAAGTAGGAGACGACTGCAGACAGGTACATTTCATGTGATTTTGTTTTTGTTGTCTTATGTACTTATTAGTTTACATTTCTGCTGTGAAATCTGATTGGATGACCCATGACTCAAACCCAGGGCCGGCGTTTGCTATAGGCGAGCTAGGCGGTTGCCTAGGGCGACAATTGTGTTAGGGGCGCGAGCGCGCTCTAGTGCCGCCCAATACTACCCATTAAGCATAGAATCGGAACAAGCTAAATACAACATAATGTTCATTAAACATGATCATCATAGGGCGCCCCCTCACCCACACGTTTTATTACTTATCAACCTGATTATTAGATTGAATTGATGGTGATTATTGATTATTAGTTCAGCCGTTAGGTCAGGCAAGTGCTCATCTTGCACGTTCATCAAAAATGAGGCGTCTAAACCCCGCGGATGCACAGGGACGGAAAAAGAGAAAAAAGAAATGTAGAAAATCGAAAGAAAGCCCAATATGGAGGTTAGTCTTCTTATCCCAGCCAATAAGTTGTCAAACAAATTAAAATTACTTAGTATCAATCTAATCAACTAATATTTATTTTATAAATATTATTAATATTGTCACTAAGCTATCACTTGCTAGTTTTCTACATAATTACTATACGTATTGCAAACATAACTTCACTGACAATAATCTACAATAACCTAAATGGATGTCATTTAAATATCAAAAGTCCAGTTCGTTATAAATATGGATAACGTATGCATGTTATTTATGAAAAGTAGAAACGCTCTCTACGTGGGCGTCGGAAGGAAATAAATACGGCCTCTCGTTTTTTTTTTTTTGTTGTTTTTTTACTGGAGCAGCCTAACGATAGATGCCATATTATTTACATTAAACACAAATATGCTGTGTTCACCTAATTCTTTACAGTGGCTGTAGTGTAGTGGTAAGACGCATGGCATCAAGATTTGATGCAGATTGATCAGAGGTTCGATCCTGCCTTTTGCCACACTCGCTCTATTCCCTTTTCCCATCACATATCAAATTGGAAAGGCATATATTTTTAATAAAAAGTGAGAAAATGTTTGAAAAGTGGAAATAAAGCGTCGAACGTGTTTAATAATAAGTGCTTCTCGGTTAGGGGTAGGCCTAGGAAAACAGACATGTGCTGAATTAGAGTGGGGTGGGGTGGATAGGGGTGGGGGGCGCAAAACTCCATCTCGCCTAGGGCAACCAAAGAGCTAGAGCCGGCCCTGCTCAAACCTGTACTAATGCACAATCACATACTGGGGAATTGACTATAAAAGTTTGTGAAATAATTGATTAAAGGGTTAGTTCACGCAAAAATTTAAATTATTTCATTAATTACTCACCCTCAAGATGAACGAAGGTCTTACGGGTGTCCAACGACATGAGGGTGAGTAATTAATGACATAATTTTCATTTTTGGGTGAACTAACCCTTTAATTTAGGTCTGTTTATTGAACATTGGCATCTTTTAAAAAAAAAAAAATTGTTGCATCCGATTCACATTTAATTACCCGTTAAAACCACTAACACACGCTTCTTTTTTTCTAATTCCAATTGCTTTATTGGCATGACCATAATGTCAGGACATGACCAGAGCAAAGGCAGGAGACACTGATTGCCGTCAATTAGAAGCTTTATTGACTTCCAACTTGCAATAGGAAAACCCAATAACATAAAACAGAGACATTAAAGGTGACCTTCCTCATGGAGGTCCCTCACCAAAACTGACTCAAACAGACAAGATGACTCCTATTATACTCTGGGATTCAACCATTTCACAATAGGGGAATAGACAGGGTATATACATACACACAATTACATAAACAAACCATAATATTTGAAAATAAACATCATATTACATTTACATAAATATTACAAGAAACAAAATACAAATAATAAACACTACAGTACATTTAACCAAATATTTAACCAATGTTGCCAAAGCCTATATTATAAATCTGATATAGATCAACAGATTTAAACTTTGTAGTTGAACTTGTAGATTTTTGAAAACATTAACAAGTGTATCGTATTTAAATGTGCATTGTGTTTAAATCACATTTATCGGATGTTATATATTTGTGGAAAAAATTTGGTTTAGTGCTTCACTTTTTTCTTTTTTTTTCTCTCTCTTTCCTCAAATGTTCTCCTCCCAGGACATGTTGGCGTTGCAGATCATCGGTCTGTTTAAGAACATTTTCCAGCTGGTGGGACTCGATCTGTTTGTTTTTCCATATAGGGTGGTAGCGACAGCACCAGGGGTGAGTTATGTTATTTTATTTTATTTGAATTGTTTATTATTAAAATGTTATATTTATTTAAATAAAAATGTATTCAATTTTAATTAAAAAAATGTATTTTATTTTAGCAATAGCACACACATTTCAGTCCAAAAAAAAAAAGTATTACAAAAATATATATTTTATTAAACAAAAATTGGGGGAAAAAATATGTATATATTATTTATTAAAAAAAAATTCCCCCTGAATTTTTATGAATAGCATTTTTTGAGGGGTCCTACAAAACCAATCAAAACATAATTACAGAAACATAACAAAATACAGGAACCAGTACATCAACAACAAAACAAACAATAATAATAAGAAGAAAAAAACTAATTTAACCCAATTTAAAAAAATAATAATAATTCATTTATTTAAAAAAAAATTGAGAGTGAGTTTTGCCAGCTGGTTTTCAGTTGCAGTGCTTTTGTTTTGATTTATTTATTTAAATATAATTTTTATATGGCTAAACTTAAACCACAAATAAAGTAAGATCTGAACAGTCTGTGATCTCACTGAAGCGGCACATGATCATCACCTGAGGAGACAAACACACACATCTCACTGCCTGTATTGCATATTAATTCATTTTATCATTTTATGTTTTTCTGCTGCTCCTGATCTGATCTGTAATATGTGAGAGTGAATGAGAGAGAAATGACCTTCACCAAAGGTCTCTCCGCAGATGTGACGCTCCAGCCGTTTGAGCTTTTGCTTTTTCACGCTGAAGACGCTCCACATCATATGTTGGTGGTATGTTTTTGGTGTAACAGCCCTGTGTTTGTCCCGCAGTGTGGCGTCATCGAGTGCATCCCAGACTGCAAGTCCAGAGATCAGCTGGGGCGACAGACGGATTTCGGGATGTACGATTATTTCCGTAACCAGTACGGAGACGAATCCACTCTGGCCTTCCAGAAGGTGAGAGAGCCTCATCGTGTCTTATTACTGAACTCTGTTGAACATGTGCAGAGTAAAATATGACTGGAAATTGATTAGGAATGCCTTACACTACTGCGTTACAGCAAAAAGTAATACTTTATTGTAATGCTTTACTTTTGGAATGCGTTAAGCCGGGAGCACACTACGATTTTGCCCACGATTTGGCCGTCTGAGACAAATTGTGCAAATCCTAAACGATTCCTCTGATCCTAGGCTAAAATCTGACGTCTTTGATCGTTAGTTTGCCAGAATTTCATCTGAGGTAAAATTTGAGCCCAGCGCTCATTAATCGGCTGCCGGTGAACATGTCAGTGTCAGAAGATTTGCCATACAATCCTGCAGTGTGACTTCTCCGTTCGTCAAATCGATCGTCAAATATCTCCGTTTTTCAAGACAAACTATGACCAAAACGAGAGCTAGAGATTTCTTTTTAGCCTCCATTTCAGTCCGGCGTGTAATGCAGCTCACGTCACATAACGCATCATTCATTGATGATAAACTCCGGACGAGTTTTCTTGCGCGTGTCCGTTTTTAGCACGCCTTGACTATCGTACAGTCTGACATTAATGCCAACTGAGATCTTACAGTGTGACGTATTACATCAGGGATAATGTTCATACAGTCTGACAAGCAACATTCGCAAAGGATTTTGAAAAATCGCGGGACAAAATCGCAGTGTGCAGGACCCATTACTCCCAACACTGGTTGAGGAACACTAAAGCCGTGTGCACACTGTGCGATTTTGCCGTCTGAGACAAATTTAGCAAATCCTAAAAGATTCCTCTGACTCAAGGCTAAAATCTGACGTCTTTGGTCGTTAGTTTGACATGTTCACCGGCAGCCGATTAATGAGCGCTGCGATCAAATTTTACCTCAGACAAAATTCTGTCAGAAGATTTGGCACACAATCCTGCAGTGTGACTTCTCCTACGACAACAGTCAAATATCTCCGTTTTTCAAGACAAACTATGATCAGAACGAGAGCTAGAGATTTCTCTGTAGCCTCCATTTCAGTCCCGCGTGTAATGCAGCTCACCGTCACCGAACGCCTCATTCACTGATGATATAAAACTCCAGACGAGTTTTCTTGCGCGCGTCCGTTTTTAGCGCGCCTTCACTATCGTGCAGTCTGACATTAATGCCAACTGAGATCTTACAGTGTGACGCGGCTTACATCGGGGTTATGTTCGTACAGTCTGACAAGGGACATTCGCAAAGGATTTTGAAAAATCACACGGTGTGCAGGACCCATAAGATACACAACTGAGCGGTTGTCTTTGCTCCGTCTCTCTCTCTCTCTCTCTCTCTCTCTCTCTCTCTCTCTCTCTCTCTCTCTCTCTCTCTCTCTCTCTCTCTCTCTCTCTCTCTCTCTCTCTCTCTCTCTCTCTCTCTCTCTCTCTCTCTCTCTCTCTCTCTCTCTCTCTCTCTCGTGTGTGTCCTGCAGGCGAGGTATAACTTCATCAGGAGTATGGCTGCGTATAGTCTGCTGCTCTTCCTGCTCCAGATCAAGGACAGACACAACGGGAACATCATGCTGGACCGACACGGACACCTCATCCACATCGGTGCGACCTCAGACCATCACAACGGTCTCTCTTCGGTGTTTATCACGTGTGCTTCTAATGTGTGTGTGTGCTCTTCAGACTTCGGCTTCATGTTTGAGAGTTCTCCGGGTGGGAATCTGGGCTGGGAGCCGGACATCAAACTGACGGATGAGATGGTGATGATCATGGGTGGGAAGATGGAGGCCACGCCTTTTAAGTGGTTCATGGAGATGTGTGTGCGCGGATACCTGGCAGTCAGGTGAGGTGTGTGTGTGTGTGGGCATGTTTTTGTGACATATGAGGACACAAATGTGTATAATGCCATGGGTATGACACAGGTATTACAGGAGAGGGTGAAATATGAGGACATTACCCATGTCCCCACTTCTCAAAAGGCTTATAAATCAGACAGAAGGAGTTTTTATGAGAAAGTAAAACTGCAGATTATTTCTTGTAATGGGTAGGTTTTGTGTGTGTGTGTGTGTGTGTGTGTGTGTGTGTGTGTGTGTGTGTGTGTGTGTGTGTGTGTGTGTGTGTGTGTGTGTGTGTGTGTGTGTGTTTGTGTTTGATGGGTAGGTTTAGGGGCAGTGTAAGGGAATAGAAAATATGGTTTGTATGGTATAAAAACCATTACGCCTATGGAATGTCCCCATATTTCACAAGAACAAATGTGTGTGTGTGAATTATGTTTTTTAATGTGTCTGTTAGAAACTGAGGGCCTGAATGATCTCTCTTTCCCTATAGGCCGTACATGGATGCTGTGGTTGCCTTGGTAACGCTGATGTTGGATACAGGATTGCCCTGCTTCCGCGGTCAGACCATCAAACTGCTCAAGTGAGTTTAAAGCAACTGCAGTGGGGCAGAAGGGACAAATATCTTTTTATGTGTAAATGTAGTCGTTTTTGATAAATGAAGCCAGGGGTTTTCAAACTGGGGCCCGGGGGTCCTCCAGAAGGTTCTAAGGGGTCCCCAGAACTTTTCAGAGAATAAAAAGACAAAGCAAAAATGGATGAAGTCTACCGAATATTCTAATTGTTTCATTTCTCTCATTTCAAGCCATATAAATTCTAGAATTGTATAAGTTTGCTTTGTGTCTTTAGGGAGTTTTTCCTCACTATAGTCCCCTTTATCTTTCTCACTGGGGTTGTAAGGCAGTTTTCTTAACATAGTATGTACGCTGCTTGTATACATTTACTGTGAATTAAAATTGTTCTTCTTCAGGTTTATACATCCAACATTAATAGCTAATTTAAGATGGGAAACAATATATTGTATTTTTTATGTCACCCTTACTATTTATCTAACCGTTTAAATATTTTTTCGTACATAAAATTGATGGATTTTAAGGGGGGTCCCTCATAAAGGTTCATCATATTTGGGGGTCCTTGGCATCATAAAGTTGAAAAACTCCTGAATTAAGCTATGGAAGAAACTTTTTTTCCTTTTATTTAAATGCATCAATGTGCATTATTGGGGTGTCCCCTGACTAAGGATTTACACATTCGAATCAGAATTTTCGAATCTCTCTATGGTCGACCGATAGTCGAATCATCTGTGTGTGTGTAAACCATAGACCGGAAAAAATAAACGTTTGGGAAGGGGAGGACACTAGTCAGCAGGAGGCTAAGACTGTTTTTATTTTACTTTACACACGCCACCACTTTTAATAAAGTGATCAAAACTAGGCTACACTACACAATCGTAAATACCGTTCTCTCATTTTTTAACATTTAAAAGCCGCGATCGAAACACAGAACATCACACAAATATATAAAATAACTTTTTGATGAATAAACCTAAAAAAATACCTGCCTAGAGAGGAAAAGAACACTGAGTGCGTTTATATGCACGTTCTTAAGCCGATTGTGCCTGAAGGCGGTCGCACACCGGACTGAAGCTCAGCGCCGTGTCTCAGGATCTCACACCGGACTGAAGCTCAGCGCCGTCTCAGGATCTCACACCGGACTGAAGCTCAGCGCCGTCTCAGGATCTCACACCGGACTGAAGCTCAGCGCCGTCTCAGGATCTCACACCGGACTGAAGCTCAGCGCCGTGTCTCAGGGATCTCACACCGGACTGAAGCTCAGCGCCGTGTCTCAGGATCTCACACCGGACTGAAGCTCAGCGCCGTGTCTCAGGATCTCACACCGGACTGAAGCTCAGCGCCGTGTCTCAGGATCTCACACCGGACTGAAGCTCAGCGCCGTGTCTCAGGATCTCACACCGGACTGAAGCTCAGCGCTGTGTCTCAGGATCTCACACCGGACTGAAGCTCAGCGCCGTGTCTCAGGGATCTCACACCGGACTGAAGCTCAGCGCCGTGTCTCAGGATCTCACACCGGACTGAAGCTTAGGCCGTCTCAGGATCTCACACCGGACTGAAGCTCAGCGCCGTGTCTCAGGATCTCACACCGGACTGAAGCTCAGCGCCGTGTCTCAGGATCTCACACCGGACTGAAGCTCAGCGCCGTGTCTCAGGGATCTCACACCGGACTGAAGCTCAGCGCCGTGTCTCAGGGATCTCACACCGGACTGAAGCTCAGCGCCGTGTCTCAGGGATCTCACACCGGACTGAAGCTCAGCGCCGTGTCTCAGGGATCTCAAACCGGACTGAAGCTCAGCGCCGTGTCTCAGGGATCTCACACCGGACTGAAGCTCAGCGCCGCGTCTCAGGATCTCACACCGGACTGAAGCTCAGCGCCGCGTCTCAGGATCTCACACCGGACTGAAGCTTAGGCCGTCTCAGGATCTCACACCGGACTGAAGCTCAGCGCCGTGTCTCAGGATCTCACACCGGGCTGAAGCTCAGCGCCGTGTCTCAGGATCTCACACCGGACTGAAGCTCAGCGCCGTGTCTCAGGATCTCACACCGGGCTGAAGCTCAGCGCCGTGTCTCAGGATCTCACACCGGACTGAAGCTCAGCGCCGTGTCTCAGGATCTCACACCGGACTGAAGCTCAGCGCCGTGTCTCAGGATCTCACACCGGACTGAAGCTCAGCGCCGTGTCTCAGGATCTCACACCGGACTGAAGCTCAGCGCCGTCTCAGGATCTCACACCGGACTGAAGCTCAGCGCCGTCTCAGGATCTCACACCGGACTGAAGCTCAGCGCCGTCTCAGGATCTCACACCGGACTGAAGCTTAGGCCGTCTCAGGATCTCACACCGGACTGAAGCTCAGCGCCGTGTCTCAGGATCTCACACCGGACTGAAGCTTAGGCCGTCTCAGGATCTCACACCGGACTGAAGCTCAGCGCCGTGTCTCAGGATCTCACACCGGACTGAAGCTCAGCGCCGTGTCTCAGGGATCTCACACCGGACTGAAGCTCAGCGCCGTGTCTCAGGGATCTCACACCGGACTGAAGCTCAGCGCCGTGTCTCAGGGATCTCACACCGGACTGAAGCTCAGCGCCGCGTCTCAGGATCTCACACCGGACTGAAGCTCAGCGCCGCGTCTCAGGATCTCACACCGGACTGAAGCTTAGGCCGTCTCAGGATCTCACACCGGACTGAAGCTCAGCGCCGCGTCTCAGGATCTCACACCGGACTGAAGCTTAGGCCGTCTCAGGATCTCACACCGGACTGAAGCTCAGCGCCGCGTCTCAGGATCTCACACCGGACTGAAGCTTAGGCCGTCTCAGGATCTCACACCGGACTGAAGCTCAGCGCCGCGTCTCAGGATCTCACACCGGACTGAAGCTTAGGCCGTCTCAGGATCTCACACCGGACTGAAGCTCAGCGCCGCGTCTCAGGATCTCACACCGGACTGAAGCTTAGGCCGTCTCAGGATCTCACACCGGACTGAAGCTCAGCGCCGCGTCTCAGGATCTCACACCGGACTGAAGCTCAGCGCCGTGTCTCAGGTATCTCACACCGGACTGAAGCTCAGCGCCGTGTCTCAGGATCTCACACCGGACTGAAGCTCAGCGCCGTGTCTCAGGATCTCACACCGGACTGAAGCTCAGCGCCGCGTCTCAGGATCTCACACCGGACTGAAGCTTAGGCCGTCTCAGGATCTCACACCGGACTGAAGCTCAGCGCCGCGTCTCAGGATCTCACACCGGACTGAAGCTTAGGCCGTCTCAGGATCTCACACCGGACTGAAGCTCAGCGCCGCGTCTCAGGATCTCACACCGGACTGAAGCTCAGCGCGTGTCTCAGGATCTCACACCGGACTGAAGCTCAGCGCCGTGTCTCAGGATCTCACACCGGACTGAAGCTCAGCGCCGTGTCTCAGGGATCTCACACCGGACTGAAGCTCAGCGTCGTGTCTCAGGATCTCACACCGGACTGAAGCTCAGCGCCGTGTCTCAGGATCTCACACCGGACTGAAGCTCAGCGCCGTGTCTCAGGATCTCACACCGGACTGAAGCTCAGCGCCGTGTCTCAGGATCTCACACCGGACTGAAGCTCAGCGCCGTGTCTCAGGATCTCACACCGGACTGAAGCTCAGCGCCGTGTCTCGGGTATCTCACACCGGACTGAAGCTCAGCGCCGTGTCTCAGGATCTCACACTGGACTGAAGCTCAGCGCCGTGTCTCAGGATCTCACACCGGACTGAAGCTCAGCGCCGTGTCTCAGGATCTCACACCGGACTGAAGCTCAGCGCCGTGTCTCAGGTATCTCACACCGGACTGAAGCTCAGCGCCGTGTCTCAGGATCTCACACTGGACTGAAGCTCAGCGCCGTGTCTCAGGATCTCACACCGGACTGAAGCTCAGCGCCGTGTCTCAGGATCTCACACTGGACTGAAGCTCAGCGCCGTGTCTCAGGATCTCACACCGGACTGAAGCTCAGCGCCGTGTCTCAGGATCTCACACCGGACTGAAGCTCAGCGCCGTGTCTCAGGATCTCACACCGGACTGAAGCTCAGCGCCGTGTCTCAGGATCTCACACCAGGCAGACGTGAACATTATAAACGCGTGCGCTCAATTTTGAGTCGACTTCTGACTGAAGAGCTGCACAATGAGTGTATCTTGTAGCACAGGGTGAAATCAGTATGTACATTCATGATTTGAGGGAAATATAAATGTAATCGCCGCGGACAGGGGTCGAATGCCGCCTTCGGTGTATGTGTTCGAATTTTAAAGGCGTGACGCGTCTGGTGCGAAGCTCAGTGCCCTTAAAGCGACATGTCTTTATAACACTAATATTGAGCACCCCCATATTGCCTAAAATGGTATGATCCTCGTTTCATAACACCCGCGAAGATTCGACCATGAGATCAGTGGTCGAATCCGGTCCTGCGTATCTATGCATCGAATCTTCGACTATTAGGGGTCACTCCTAGTGCATTAGGGTGTACCGGTATTTGTTGTTATGAACATGGAGAGTTAATGAGTTATAAATTTGAGCATGCATCATAACAGATGGCAGGAACATCTCCAGACACACTTGAACGAGAACAGCAGTAGAACGTGCATGTTTGGGTTTGTTGTGTGAAGATTTGGTTTGTGTAAGTGAATCATGTGTTTTTAGGCAGCGCTTTAACCCTGGAGTGAGTGAGAAGGAAGCCGCGGCTTTCATCATCAAAGTCATTCAGAACTGCTTCCTGAGCAGCAGGTCAGTGTCACACACACACACACACACACACACACACACACACACACACACACACACACACACACACACGTTAGTTTTTGTGAAATGTGGGGACATTCCATAGGCGTAATGGCTTTTATACTGTACAAACCGTACTTTCTATCCCCCTACACTGCCCATGCCCCTAAACCTACCCAACACACACACACACACACACACACAGACTGCCCCTACCCCTAAACCTACCCATCACAGGAAACATTCTGCATTTTTACTTTCTCATAAAAACTCCTCCTGTGTGATTTATAAGCCTTTTGAGAAGTGGGGCCATGGGTAATGTCCTCATATTTCACCCTCTCCTGTAATACCTGTGTCATACCCATGGCATTATACACATTTGTGTCCTCATGTTATAAAAACATGCCCACACACACACACACACACACACACACACACTGTATGTACAGTAGGGGTGTAACGGGACATGCGGTGCATACAATCCGACGAGGAACACAGTCAGTCACAGGCGATCACACTCCAGTCCAAAAGAGGAAAAAGAGCAGAAGAAGAGACGATCTACTCGCCAACCCAAAACAAGACTTCAGATCAGTGCTCGTTTTAAAAGCAAATTTTGATTTAGTTTCAGTCATTTTTTAGTCACCTGAATAGTTTTTTAGTTTTAGTCGACTAAAATCGAATGATTTGAGTTGAAGTGTAATGCATTAATTGAGCATTTAGGCATAACATAACAGACTGTTCCTTGAATACATGCCAAAACTCACATTTTGACGTAATTGTGTTTTTGACCGTTCAAGAGCAAAAATAAACCATAGACCTCAATTTACTTTTATTGTTTGTTTTTTTAAAAGCATCTTTGTAGTTTTTATAATGTTGTATTTCTATTTTAGTTAGTATATCATGTTAAGATAAAGCTTCAAATACATTTATTTTCTTTATTTCCGTTAATTATTTATTTAATTTCAACTAATAAATGTTTTAATGGTTTTAGTGAACTATTATAACCCTTTGAAAAATATATGTATCAAAAACTGTTCTCAGTCTTTCCTCCTGACTACAGTATAAATTAATTGGGAATGAAATTAAATATCAAAAACATTTATATAATGCGTAACTTTTAATTATAAACAAGCTGGAAATACACTATTTCCACTATTCAGAAGAGGGAGATCAAATATGTATTGTTACAACTGTCTCAAACATATTACTATATAAACATCGTAAAGTAAACATTATCATTATTAATCAGTATTAGTTCATAAACAATAACCTGGCCTAAATGTGTGTTATTCATTGATTGAAGCGCTGTCGTGTGAGTCTGGAGAAGCTCAACAGCTCCATGTTTTCCCGCCGTTAGAGTCTTCCCTTATCGTCCCTCCCTATCTTTTTCCTGTCGTTTTTATTCATTGACGAAACTGACAGTAGATTTTCACCATAGTTTTTGTTATCCGACACTGGTATTGATTTATTGATCTCGTCTCGTTTTCGTCAGTGAAAAAAGGTTGTTGTCAAAAAAATGAACACTAGTTCAGATGTCAGGCGAGAGTTTGCTAGGAGCCTAAATGCTGAGTTTTATTCATTTTTGTGACGCGCTCCACAAACTTCACAGAAAGGAAACCGAGATGGCAGAAAGCAGCGTCCTGTTTTTCTTTATTTTACAAAAACACAATTTTTATAGATTTTAATTCTTACTTTTGACCATAAATCACAGAGTATTTTGAGTTGTTTCCACTGTTATAATGGGATAAAATCATTTGGCATTGTGGTGATTTGTGTGGTGGACGTCTCAGTGATGAAATGCTGTATGTGTGTCCTGTAAACAGAAAGCCTCCCTCAGGTGTCGCTTTACTCGCGTCTCCTAGACAGGTGAAGTCGGCTCTTTTTCTCCTTCTCGCTCATCTTTCTGTGCTTTCTTGAAAAAGCGTGATATTGAATTTTGCGCATTCGCCAATGTCACCACATGTTAATGAACTCTCACGTACAAAAACCATGACAGTAGTCTCCGCACAACACGTTTAAACCCAGTTTGAACAGCCGTCGCACAGCATTGGTCAATCTATCAGTTTGAGTAACAAATCAATAGTTCCAAAGCAATCAGGAATCTGGAGTTGCCAGACATGTAAATACACCAAACTCGTAGCAAACCGTGACCCCAAAACCGAGGTACATACCGAACTATGACTTCTGTTACACCCCTAATGTACAGATATACATCCATCACTCGTGTGCTCATCACATTACACACAAATAAATAATATATCAATTACATTAAATGTGTTTTCATCTGTTCCAGGAGCAAAACGTATGACATGATCCAGTACTATCAGAACCAGATCCCCTACTGAAGGCCAGAGACACGTGTGTGTGTGTGTGTGTGTGTGTGTGTGTGTGTGTGTGTGTGTGTGTGTGTGTGTGTGTGTGTGTCCTCTTACTGTTGCACTGCTGTCTCAGTCTGGTGTGTCCATGCACTTCACACACCTGAGATGAGTTTGCATGGATTGATACACACTTCTATCAGCACTTCTGGGAGTTTTCTTCACACGACACACTTTCTGCTGCATGATGATTTAAATCATACTTGATTTTTAAAGTCAACTTTGTGCCATTTTGAGTTTTATTTGATGTGTTCAGTTTTTAACATGTCATTATTAAACTACAGCAGTGTTTATGGACAGCCTGGACTAGAGACCAATTTTAGAGGTGATATATTGACACATTAATGCACAAAATAACAAATCAGCATTTGATCGATTATATTTATTAGCAGGCAGTGCTGAAGAGTTGAAATGTTTGCTATCCTGTGAATCTTGATTTCTTTGCAGCTCTGAATTTGTGTAATGATATTTCAGATTTTATGACTGCTTGTTACTGATCAGTCGATTGTGCAGTGACTAATCTTTGTACGCTCGTTTGTAGGATTGCATCAATTTTCTGCCTCTTCTCTCCTTCCTTTTGGATTATTTATTGTCTGTGATATTTAATAAATGTCTACGGTAAATGCAAGTGCACATTTGTGAAGCTTATTTTCTGGCATTGTGCATGTGATCATCACAGATGTCGACATAGAACAGAAGAAGTGTGTTTATTTATTTAGTTTAGTTTTATTTTCCTGCCACCAAATTGTACTCATTGTTAGTTCTACTGCTAGTTATTTAGTGTACAAAATGCATCAAACGGTCAGATATATGTGTGTGTTATCAAGGGCTTGTTCACTGACAGTGATTTGAAGTGGCTCTGGCTTATAGACAAAAAAAAAATATGGACGTAGTGTCTGTGACGTCACCCATAGGATTCTGAAGAGCCGTTCTGAAGTGTAAAGTAGAGACGAGCTGGCCGTCGCCATCTTGGCAGCGTTTCATCGCGAGTCACACCCGAATAACAGAAAATGGGCAAATAGGCGGGATTTGGGCGGGGCTTATGTCACATGATGACTAACAGACAGCAGATAAATGGCTATCCACCTGTCACTCAAAGTGGCCACACCCTTAATTATGCAGAACTTTAAAGGAGCCATGTGTAAAAATTGAGGTAAAAATATCCAAAAAATGACCTACATGCATCAAAAGAATGAGAAGAAATAAGGGCGATGATGTCATTAAAAAAATGTCAAGTTATAGTGCTGCAGAGATATCTAACCTTAATTAGCAGTAGCATTACTAGCCCCGGCCCGACAGGTGTCGTAATACCAGTCTCGGCCATGGGAGGCGGTATGCGGGCAACATAACCACCAGCCAACCTGGCGTACTTGAACCTGATGTCAATCGTGTGGAAAGTACAGCCCACTACTTCATTTCAGTTCAGGGAAGAGAGAGGACGGATGGCCGAAGCCCTTGGCCCCTTAAATGTATCTGACATGATAAAAATAGCTGTTTTTACCTGACGAAAAAAGCGGAAGTGCGGGCGCCCGGCGACTGTGTCCCGTCCGGTCATAATAAAAGTCCCCGTACTCGCGAGCCGTTTAGAATAGGCGCCCTCCAGTGGACGAAAAGTTGCATAGTGCACCTTTAAGGCTTTATATAATGGAAACGAATGAGTTATAAAAAAATTCACCCCACCTCCCGGTCGTCATGAAGGGTAAAATTAGCTGTATAGACCAAAACCACAATTTGTAACAGGTTTTTTGTTTTTTCTGCTGTAAAGTTGGGCATTTTAACATGAGCTCAATGAGATTCTGCTCCTTCTGGAGCCGCTCTAGTGGCCAGTCGAGGAACTGCAGTTTAAGTCACTTCCTTATTGGCTTCAACAGATACTGGGGGAGGAGCCGCTTGATTATAACTCGTAACTGCTGTCATGCAGTGTGAAAAGAGCAGTGATCCGACCAGTTTGAAAATCATGCAGGCTGAACTCGGCATTAAATTTGGCTAAATTAAAAGAAGTTCACAAAACTCAAAACAATGAAGAAATAGATGAATTAATATGTGTCAGTTGAGAGAACTCGAAAGAAAGTTCTGAAGACTGCTAAAGTTAATTTTTTTAACTAATTAGTTTTAAGAGAACACTTAAACCAATGAGTCGTTTTGAGTGTTAGGGTTTAAAGTGTACAGCCTTTTTCAGACAGTCATTGTTTCTCATGTGGATGACCGTAAAAAATAATTTGTAAAATAAAACTTGTGCATTCGGATGGTGAATGGAGAAGCAAATGGAGGAGCGAGTTTTGTGATCCTACAAACCCAGAAACGCGTCAGTCACATTTTGTATGCTGTAAATCAAATGTCATATAAAAATAAATTCAGATTTGATTTAATAATAGGAAAATAATATTCTAATTATTAGTAAAAAATAAAATAAAATAAAAAGGAAGATAGATAGTTTATAGAAATTATAGAAATGGCATTATAGTTACTTTTTTGTTGTCGTGTCAATGAAGGCCTTTCTGAGCCATCAGATTTCAACACTGGCTTGTTCGAGATCCATTGGTGCTGCGCAGACTGATCAGCATATGACATCAAAGTACCGCGAGAACAATTGTAGAGCAAACTACTCCTTATGCTTTTGATTCTCTCTCGCGGTAACTTTGATGTCATTCACCGATCGGTCTGCGCAGCGCCATGGGATCTCGAACAAGCCTAATATCTTCATCTGTGTCTGAAGATGAACGGAGGTCTCACGGGTGTCCAACGACATTAGGGTAAGTAATTATTGATAGACTTTTAATGTTTGGGTGAACTAACACTTTAACCATGCGGTATTAAAGAGACAGCTCGCACAATGGGCCCATAAAAATACCTATTTAGATAATTTGCAATTGTATTGTGGAGTGACACTTTCATAAACTTTTTTATACTCCTCAGATTATATAATAGTAAATGTTACAATATCATAGCACAACAGTGATCAGCATAAATGATAAGCCTAATACTCACAAAAATAATAATAAGGTCATACAGATCATAACACTGTCTCGGAGGTAAGAGGTATATTATCCTGAAGTGTTTGTCTTTTTTTATTCTGAAATGTGAGGCAAATGTTGAATCACAATAATTAGGAACCACATTTTCCACAAATCCCTTGTCTCAATTGGGATGTTCTCTTTTATTCTTTGCTGCAAGGGCAGTGAGCGTAACATCGAGCGTATTTTGCGTTGTGTATTCATCAGGCTGTGAAATTTTTTCCAAAAGATCTCAAAGAATGACCTTCTCAGCTGCCATAGTTGCAACTCTTGTGTCATCAGAGCACCACCGTTTGTTTAAAACCCGTTTTGTAACGCTTTTGTCTGGGCTGACCACAGTGACTATCTACAACAGTGGTGATTGCTGACTAAGCGCAGGTGGTGACCAGGAAGGATGCTGGGAAGTGTAGTGCAGATGCAAAGAATGAGCTGGTTTCATTAGGAAAAGATTGTTTTTGGTGTACTTTACAATAAGGTTTCATTAGTAAACTTGAACTAACAATAAATAAATACGTCTGAAGCTAAAGTTAATTTTAATATTTACCAATATTCAAAAATCTAAAAGATTATCCAATAATAGCCTATTCTTTAATAGAACTGAGCGAACATGAAATAACAATGAACAGTTGTATTTTTTTATTATACATTAATACACGGCTCTGTGAAATACTTGATTCTGATTGGTCAATCGCGCATTCCAGCCGTATGTTATTCCCAAATAAAAACCGCTCATTGTTAACCGCTGATTGTTACCGGGTACTACGAGTTATCTTGACCGGTACTACTTCTGTGCTTAACGCTGGCGCCATCTTGTGGCTTAAACAGCCGTGGGTTACAATGGAAGACTTCAAGGCAGGTTTCCTTTATAACGTTTTTAATATGGATATTTTTCTTACACAAACGCATCGATTCGAATCAAAAGGCTCTATTAACCCATCGGAGCCGTGTGGAGCACGTTATTTGACGAACAGCTGCATTTTTTATGGGGTTCAAACACAACTACAACTAACGTTACTGCTTGGATTAATGTTAGCCTGGACTTTTTAAATATAACTCCGATTGTATTTGAAAGAAGAATGTCATATACACCTATAATGACTTGAGGGTGAGTAAGGCTTTGTTTCATTTTTGGGTGAACTAACCCTTTCAGCATTCATTTTCAACATGTATGGCAAATCTTCAGCAATAAAGCAGTTTGGAACTGTTTTTCTTCGCGGAAGCTTTGGGTAAGAGCTAATAAAATATTTAATCTCAAGACAATATTTTGTGTCTAATTTATTTGAGACTAATAGCCGTGTAATAAGCGGGATAATGTCCACCCAGCCGGTTGTTATCACAGAATAAACCCCTTCAGAGCGATGCTCCGCTTCGCCTCGGGGATCACTCTGGAGGGGTTTATTCCGCGATAACAACCGGCTGGGTGGACATTATCCCTTACATAACAAATACTAAAATATTGTAACAAATGCATTGCTCATTGTTAATGTTAATGCTTTAATGTTAAGTAACTGGACCTTATTTAGGGTGTCATGTGATCATCACAGGGCTTGAACTGTCAGATTGGCTTTTCCAGTTGAAGAGTAAATAAAGTGGAAGAACATATTTTGTAATTATAAGGTCTCATTTGTTAAAATGAATGTATCAATGTCACTAAAATAATAAAATATCTGAGTAAAATAAGATTGGATATCACTAAACCGCCGATGCATTGTCTGATATAACATCATTAATGTGTTTGATGTGAAATGTACTGCTTCAGATCCAATTAATAACTTATTTCGATTTTGTTTATTGTGCCGGTTCAGAAATTAATTCGATATTGTGTAAAAAATGTCACCAAAATTAATACAAATGCACACAAAATTCAAGATATTGGCAAACATGATATTGCTTTTATACAAACATTCAGTAATTTAAAAAAAAGTGCAAAGATGACTTTCGTTGTTAAGGATTTAATTTTATTGGTAACAGCTCTATAGAGTGTCTTATTCTAATTATATTTATTGATTTGAAAATATATTACTTTAGGTGGTAATGTGGATCTTTTTGACTTTAAGGAGTGCTGGTCTGGTCTTGGTCTCGGATTAAGTGGTCTTGACTACAACACTAGCTAACAGTGTTTAAATTGTCACTAGACAGACGCCGCTTCCTGTTTGATGCGCAATTATCAATACAAATTTGATGGATCAGCTGGAGTTTTTCCAAGACCGACATATATGGTTCTGTCCTTGTGGAGAAAAAAAGGGCCCAAGCCATATCTAGACTCCAGAATATCACAGTATAACACAAGCATGGCTAAAGTCAGCATTTGCTTCTGTTCTGCCTATTAAACTATGTCTAAATTGAAGATGATGAATGAATCTGAAGGTGAATCATCACTCTTTTTTTCTTCAGGCGCATTGACACTTGTTCAAGCGGCTGTTCTACCTGTTAGACGAGTTTCCACTCTGTGATACGACTGGACCGCACCCAGAGAAGTGTCACACAATTATTTGAGTCAATAAAAACACACACAACAAAGTAGAAAGAAAGAGAGTATTTATTGATTCGTTTTAAATAATGTAGCACGCAGCCATCCTGGGTCTCCAGGGTCGTCGGTGATTGGGTAACTTACGTCTTTCTGTAACTGAGCCATCTTCATGAGCTTTGCCACGTTGTTTGGCTTTTTTGGCCCGTCACAAAGAACGAGGTAGCTCTACTTCAGCCTTTTTACTGAGAGACAGACACAGAGAAATCTTCTGGCTGGTTGGCTAAAATATATTTTCTATATATCTTAACCAAGCGCTTTCCAGCTGAATATATTTGAGAAAAAGCTGAATCCAGTTCTCTCCAGTTAAACCCAGTAGAGAAGATGCTAATCAAGTTGAATATACCTGAATTAAGCCGGTATATTGACAACACAAACATGCAAGCATTGATAATATGCATTACTATACCTCCCACAAAGGCAAGCCATTGCCGGTTCCTGAAAAAAGTTGAATCCGGTTGGATTACTGTGGTGTGCGATGCAGGTATAACGCTGGAATCTGGCATGTTTACCGCAGTGAATTCAAACGAAGCATCAGACATCGTAAAGAATACAAATCGTTGTACAAATCGTTGTACAAATCGTTGTACAAATCGTTGTACAAATCGTCGTACAAATCGTCGTACAAATCGTCGTACAAATCGTTGTACAAATCGTTGTACAAATCGTCGTACAAATCGTCGTACAAATCGTTGTACAAATCGTTGTACAAAATCGTTGTACAAATCGTTGTACAAAATCGTTGTACAAATCGTCGTACAAATCGTCGTACAAATCGTTGTACAAAATCGTTGTACAAATCGTCGTACAAATCGTTGTACAAATCGTCGTACAAATCGTCGTACAAATCGTTGTACAAATCGTCGTACAAATCGTACAAAATCGTTGTACAAATCGTTGTACAAATCGTCGTACAAAATCGTTGTACAAATCGTCGTACAAATCGTACAAAATCGTTGTACAAATCGTTGTACAAATCGTCGTACAAATCGTACAAAATCGTTGTACAAATTGTTGTACAAAATTGTTGTACAAAATCGTCGTACAAATCGTTGTACAAATCGTCGTACAAATCGTTGTACAAAATCGTCGTACAAATCGTTGTACAAATCGTCGTACAAATCGTTGTACAAATCGTCGTACAAAATCGTTGTACAAAATCGTTGTTGTCTTCAAAAGAGCTGATGATCGGAGTGGCGTCCTTCTCAACGTCCATCCAAGATGAGTTATGCTCACGAGTGAATATAACCATAAATATATATAAATGGGGCGTGGCTTCAAACAGGTGTCTGATTTTCATTGGCAAGAATGAAGTCAGGAGATCTGATGTCCAAATTTGGTCATAAAATTCCTGCCCAACGCTAAAACCACGTGCCTGAGTCTGTCATGTCAGATCCTGCCACGTCCCGTTGTTTCCTCACTTGGTTCAATTCAGTTCATCTGGCACTCGCATAATTTATCCCCTTTATTTTTACTTGCTCCTGGTCTTTATTTTATTTTAGAGTCTTCTATCAATCTGCTCCATAGCAGATATATAGCCTCCAAACATTAAAAAGATAATCAAAAGAATACTATTTATTTTTAAACAGTTTCTTGTTAACTAACAATGACAATTGTTTTATGATGAAATGATTTTGCTTGTTTACAAGATTTTCACAAGGTTTGCGATTTTCCAGTTCCATTTGCTGAATGTTCTTTGAGCCGCTGAATCCTCTTCGCATTGGAAACCCCCTTATAATGGCGGTTCATGGAGTTCTGCTGCCAAAACACGAGATGTTTGGATGGCAGTCAGTGCTAATGTGCTTTGGCTCATGCTCTCATGCATTTCATTGGTATGAATGTAGAAGTGAAGTGAAATTGCCCTGCAAAGTGCTCCAACTCCTTTCTTCATTTAAATGGCACTTGTTGTGCCATCATAAAAAATCATCTATTGCAAAGTGTTGCAAATGGTCCAAAATGCAGAGGCCAGGTTTTTGACCGGCACGCATAAATTTCCACCTCGCAGTGGTTGCTCATAATATTGAGCGTGGAATTCAAAATTTGACCCTCTCATAGCTAGCACAAAATTTATATTTACCATAACCATGAACCGTGTGTTTGAAACCATAACCATGTATTTTACAACATATGTGCTTGCGATTCTTATTAAGTGGGGTAAAAAAATTTTTAGGATTCTTTAACTGAAGTCAATGAGAGCCTGATATCTTGGACTTCTGGAGACTCCAGGTAGGTTGCAGTTCTGGAAAATTGTGGTGCTGGAGACTAAAGGGATTCTGATGGTTTCACACTTATTCACCTTAATTCTAAATTATTTGGCAGTTATAGTGTGTGTTGTTTCTTCGCTATCTGTTTTTGTCTGACCCTGCTGAGCATTTAATCTAGATCTCCTTGATGTAGGGCACCAAAAGGCTTTAACTGTGAGAAAGGGAATGAAATAGTGGCACAATGGTTGATTAATTTGTTTGGTCTTTTTCCAAGGGCCGTTGGGAGAGCGCTGACTGACAGGGGAGTGTTGAGCTACACTGATTTTCTTTGATTTGTTTGTGAAATACATTTATCTTAGACTGTACTTGTTGATACTTTTGTATTATAAAGCTGTAAATGTAGTAAATCATTTTTAAATTATTCCAAATAAACCTTGCATAATACACTAAAGCATGAGCTACCGGTTTCTGTTCATTGAATACCTTTAACATTTTTGTGTAGTTAGTGGATTACATGTAATGTTTGTATTTAGGGGTTTACTATAAAATAACCCAAACAGAAAATATGGTAGCCTCACACCTGTTGTGGCCCATAAGAGCCCAACATAACGCCTATCTGTGTCCCATTATCAACCCATATGGGCAGACCCATGTAGGCCCCAAATGGGTGCTACCTGGGTTACCCATATGGACCCGGTATGAGCCCATCAAGAGACCCATTATTAACCCATCTGGGCTAACCCATGTGGGGCCTCCATGGAAACTGAGGACAAAATTAGCTGGGTCCCAGTTGGGTAGCCCAGGTGGGCCCCAGATATCAGCCCCCACATGGGTGTGTTGGCTGGGTGGGTGCAGTGCAGCATTTCAGAATGAAACTTGTGATCACAAGAAAACAACACAGAAAAAAAATATTATCCATGGCCATTCAGGGCTTCCGTACAATTCTAATGAAATAAAATGCTTGATTTTTAAAAAGTGCTTGTGTGTTTTCCCAAAAATATTTGGCTGATATCAAGGAAACAAGACAAAAAAAACAATTTCTACCAAATATACAGTAAAAAGACCAGAGAGAAGAAAGGTTGCGAAACACACTTCCTGTAAATGCTCTCTCTTCAAATTAAACGAAAGTAATTTTAAGGTTGGACTGGAATTCCCCTCTGGAATTTTCCATCTTCTGACGTCAAAACATGTGAGATCACATGTTTTTTTTCTGGCCAATAAAAATCTGACACCTGTTGTATGCCTGAGTTCATGTGTATAAAAAGACATCAACCACATGAACGCTCTCTCACAGGTGAGTACGACACAGGTGAGATGGATCAAGATATTCAACCCAGAGGAATGGGACTCCAGGACGACGCTCCTCCATTCCCACCGGCGGGTCGAGATATTCTCCCCCTTCAACAAATGGGAGTCCAGAACGTCACTGCTCCGTTCACACCGGCGGGTCGAGATATTCTCCCCGTCCAGAACGTCACTGCTCCGTTCACACCGGCGGGTCGAGATATTCTCCCCATTCAACGAATGGGAGTCCAGAACGTCACTGCTCCGTTCACACCGGCGGGTCGAGATATTCTCCCCCGAGCAATGAGAGTGCCTGAATTTACTGAGGTCAATATGCCATCACTTGGCACTACACCTGACTCAACCACCACAGTAACCCTGCCAGCTTTGTCTTTAGAGCAGTGGTTTACTTCTGTACGTGGTTTGGCTGTAGATCTACACAAGATTTATTCATGTGTATTGACCTTGATTCAGGTGTTCTCAGTGGGTTTCTCTTGGTCATACATGATCTCGGCTGTGTGTCAAATTGGGTCTGGTGTAAAATCTTTGGTTCGTGTATTCCGAAGATTTCACCGCTTGACTAAAGCAGCAGCTCAACAATATGACAAGAACAGAAGAAACTCTCCTCCAGGGCCTTGACGTGCAAGCCTGGACGTACAGAGAGAGTTGGACGAGCAACTCATACCGATCATAACAATAATAAAACTTCACTTATAATAAATAAATAAAAAATAGTGACACTTTTTTTTTGTGTTTGTATTTACTGAGATGTCTGTACATGTCACTTCTCTGGTGCGGTCAGAGAGCAAGGACTACGAGGACTGTGCTGGGATTGTTTGAAAATTCATTGAAAGATCCACTGCCTGAAAGTTCTTTGGCCATTGAGATTGATCTGTTGGATCCACTTCTAATGGCGGTTGATTCAGTCCTGGTGCTGTATCTCAACACGTTTGGACAGAGTTTGATGTGGTTTGCCTCATGCTGATCGATTTCATTGGTATGAACATAAAGAAAGAAACTGCATTTCCCTGCAAATATTTCATTCCCTCACAAGGGCTCATATTTATAATGGAATAAATTCAGGTAGGTTTCTGGAGAACAGATATGACGGTAAATACGATAATGTAAGAGAAACTTTCTTCTGTGGAACAAAAGACCTCGTTCACCAAACCCAGATCCATCACTCGATATCACGGCGAAATAACAATGTTTAATTTCAACATCAGTATTTCTTTAACTTCAATGATCATTTGGCACATAATGTGTTTCCTAGCATGTATGAATAAGGTAAGTGTGTCTTGCTCTTGCTTCAGTCACGTGGCACATTATTGATGGGAACCTTCCAGAAGCTTCTGAGCCACTCTCATTACAAAAAATGTGAAGAGCTTTAAGCTTAAAGGAGATCACCTGATACTGTAACTACACCCCATTATAATGCTAATAAGTGACATTTGGTGTAATCTGTGGAATTGGTGTGTTTGTTTTTCTAGGTTTTCTAGCTGATATTGATGAGCATCTGGAACATTTGCTTGAAGAGTCGGTCGGCATTTTTACAGCAAAAGGATCCAGTTAGTCCACATTTTAACAGCTGAAGAAGTTGGTCGGTCACTATTTTAACAGCTAAAGAAGAATTTCTTTGTCTTGATCAAATTAATGCATAGTTCCTTGCAGGCAGAACAAACCAGCAAGTGTGCCAAGAACTTTAAACGGTCTTGTTTTCTGGTATCTTCCAACAGGTGTGTAAAGATGAAAGATTCACTGGTTCTGTTGGTTTCTGCTGCAGAGGAGACGAACTTTTGGTCTGCCTCGATATCACAGGGAAGTAACAGTTTGATTTCTTCAACAGTATTTCATTGACTTTAATGAACATTTGGCACATAATGTGTTTCTCGGCATGTATGAATTATGCGTGTTGTGTTTCTGCTTCAGTCATGTAGCACATTATTGACTTTCCAAAAGCTTCTGCGATGGACAAAAAACAACAATGTCTTGCATTAAGGATTAACCCAATCAGTGATATTTGCTTTCTGATATTCTGTGGGATTTGTGTGTGTGTGTGTGTGTGTGTGTGTGTGTGTGTGTGTGTGTGTGTGTGTGTGTGTGTGTGTGTGTGTGTGTGTGTGTGTGGCCTGGTAATCCCTACGTTATGGGGACAAAATGTCCCCACAAAGATGGCAATATCCGAAATCCTTGTCCTTGTGGGGACATTTTTAGGTCCCCATGAGGAAAACATCTTATAAATCACACAGAAGGAGTTTTTTTGAGAAAGTAAAGATGCAGAATGTTTCCTGTGATGGGTAGGTTTAGGGGCAGGGGCAGTGTAAGGGGATAGGATGTACAGTTTGTACAGTATGAAATCCATTACGCCTATGGAAAGTCCCCATAAAACATGGAAACACGACGTGTGTGTGTGTGTGTGTGTGTGTGTGTGTGTGTGTGTGTGTGTGTGTGTGTGTGTGTTTTCTAGCTGGCATTGGGAATCTTCTGGAGCAACTCGTTGAAGAGATCATCAGTTCTTTAGCTCGGGTCCAGCTAAAATCTTCTAACGCCATGAATTTGATGTTGGGATTACCAATATCTCAGCCATTATAAAGTACTAGAAAAGCACTAGAGCACAAACCAGCTCAGGCCGCCCTCATGTCTTTAGTCCGATTCAAACCTCTTTCCAACAAAATCTGACATTACAGATACAATCCTCCAATAAAGTTTATTACAAAACTCACTTCAGTTCTTATAAGCACAATAGGACTCATAATTACAGGTGTGTCCATCCCACTATGATAAACCTGTAATATAGGTATGCTCATGAATTCCCCTCAGATCCCAGCACAAAAACATCCCCACAACACTAACCAGTGTTCAATATCAGTACACAGACACAGACCTGTTTAACACAACCACTTCATACAAAACACAAGTAATCCTGCATTATGCTTTAGGCTTTAACACATTCCAGCCGCAGTGAGTCTTGAACCAGCTGCATATTTCATTTCTGTTTAAGCCCTGCACTTTACCTTCCTGGTTCTTTTCTTAAACCCTATTAATATCATATAATTTATGTCTTTTATTCTTCTTGTTTACAGTGACTTTACATTCTTTACAATATATTATGATTTAACAGGATAACTTTAGTAGAGTGAGTCAAACAAAGCCCTTGAATGACCAGCAAAGATGTCCAGACTGTCATCTCCCCCGGCCTTCTGAGAGCCCATCCTTCATCTAGACAGATTGTTTTTCTTTTATATGTTATATAACATTCATGCCATCCTAGAAATAATCCCATGAAACTATAGTTACAGTGTTATTGTCTGTGATCTACAGTTGTCTGCCAAAAGGGCCGATGTCAAGAGGGGTCTCATCCAACCCCTGACTCATCTAATACTGATCAGCATGTATTTAGTAGATTGGCATATTGTATTGCTATTCAGTATATTCAGTGAATATTCATATTTCAGGTTGAACAGAGCATGTGACTGTTGGACGCTGGATGATCAGCCTTGAGCAGTGGTGGGCAACTCTGGTCGTCGAGGTCAGCCGTCCGGCAGAGTTTAGCTCCATTCCTAATCAAACAATTTTAAATGAGAATGGAAATGTGTCGGCTGAATCGTACGAGGAAAGAGAAGTGTGTGGAAACGACCATCAGAAATGTGTCAGCTGAATCGTATGAGGAAAGAGAAGTGCGTGGAAACGACCATCAGAAATATGTCGGCTCAGTCGTACGAGGAAAGAGAAGTGCGTGGAAACGACCATCAGAAATATGTCGGCTCAGTCGTACGAGGAAAGAGAAGTGCGTGGAAACGACCATCAGAAATATGTCGGCTGAATCGTACGAGGAAGGAGAAGTGCGTGGAAACGATCATCAGAAATGTGTCGGCTCAGTCGTACGAGGAAAGAGAAGTGCATGGAAACGACCATCAGAAATATGTCGGCTGAATCGTACGAGGAAGGAGAAGTGCGTGGAAACGATCATTAGAAATGTGTCGGCTCAGTCGTACGAGGAAAGAGAAGTGCGTGGAAACGACCATCAGAAATATGTCGGCTCAGTCGTACGAGGAAAGAGAAGTGCATGGAAACGACCATCAGAAATATGTCGGCTCAGTCGTACGAGGAAAGAGAAGTGCGTGGAAACGACCATCAGAAATGTGTCGGCTCAGTCGTACGAGGAAAGAGAAGTGCGTGGAAACGACCAACAGAAATATGTCGGCTCAGTCGTACGAGGAAAGAGAAGTGCGTGGAAACGACCATCAGAAATATGTCGGCTGAATCGTACGAGGAAAGAGAAGTGCGTGGAAACGACCAACAGAAATATGTCGGCTCAGTCGTACGAGGAAAGAGAAGTGCGTGGAAACGACCATCAGAAATATGTCGGCTCAGTCGTACGAGGAAAGAGAAGTGCGTGGAAACGACCATCAGAAATATGTCGGCTGAATCGTACGAGGAAAGAGAAGTGCGTGGAAACGACCAACAGAAATGTGTCGGCTCAGTCGTACGAGGAAAGAGAAGTGCGTGGAAACGACCATCAGAAATATGTCGGCTCAGTCGTACGAGGAAAGAGAAGTGCGTGGAAACGACCATCAGAAATATGTCGGCTGAATCGTACGAGGAAAGAGAAGTGCGTGGAAACGACCAACAGAAATATGTCGGCTCAGTCGTACGAGGAAAGAGAAGTGCGTGGAAACGACCATCAGAAATGTGTCGGCTCAGTCGTACGAGGAAAGAGAAGTGCGTGGAAACGACCATCAGAAATATGTCGGCTCAGTCGTACGAGGAAAGAGAAGTGCGTGGAAACGACCATCAGAAATATGTCGGCTGAATCGTACGAGGAAAGAGAAGTGCGTGGAAACGACCAACAGAAATATGTCGGCTCAGTCGTACGAGGAAAGAGAAGTGCGTGGAAATGACCATCAGAAATATGTCGGCTCAGTCGTACGAGGAAAGAGAAGTGCGTGGAAACGACCATCAGAAATATGTCGGCTGAATCGTACGAGGAAAGAGAAGTGCGTGGAAACGACCAACAGAAATATGTCGGCTCAGTCGTACGAGGAAAGAGAAGTGCGTGGAAACGACCATCAGAAATATGTCGGCTCAGTCGTACGAGGAAAGAGAAGTGCGTGGAAACGACCATCAGAAATATGACGGCTCAGTCGTACGAGGAAAGAGAAGTGCGTGGAAACGACCATCAGAAATATGTCGGCTGAATCGTACGAGGAAAGAGAAGTGCGTGGAAACGACCAACAGAAATGTGTCGGCTCAGTCGTACGAGGAAAGAGAAGTGCGTGGAAACGACCATCAGAAATATGTCGGCTCAGTCGTACGAGGAAAGAGAAGTGCGTGGAAACGACCATCAGAAATATGTCGGCTGAATCGTACGAGGAAAGAGAAGTGCGTGGAAACGACCAACAGAAATATGTCGGCTCAGTCGTACGAGGAAAGAGAAGTGCGTGGAAACGACCATCAGAAATGTGTCGGCTCAGTCGTACGAGGAAAGAGAAGTGCGTGGAAACGACCATCAGAAATATGTCGGCTCAGTCGTACGAGGAAAGAGAAGTGCGTGGAAACGACCATCAGAAATATGTCGGCTGAATCGTACGAGGAAAGAGAAGTGCGTGGAAACGACCAACAGAAATATGTCGGCTCAGTCGTACGAGGAAAGAGAAGTGCGTGGAAATGACCATCAGAAATATGTCGGCTCAGTCGTACGAGGAAAGAGAAGTGCGTGGAAACGACCATCAGAAATATGTCGGCTGAATCGTACGAGGAAAGAGAAGTGCGTGGAAACGACCAACAGAAATATGTCGGCTCAGTCGTACGAGGAAAGAGAAGTGCGTGGAAACGACCATCAGAAATATGTCGGCTCAGTCGTACGAGGAAAGAGAAGTGCGTGGAAACGACCATCAGAAATATGTCGGCTCAGTCGTACGAGGAAAGAGAAGTGCGTGGAAACGACCATCAGAAATATGACGGCTCAGTCGTACGAGGAAAGAGAAGTGCGTGGAAACGACCATCAGAAATATGTCGGCTGAATCGTACGAGGAAAGAGAAGTGCGTGGAAACGACCAACAGAAATGTGTCGGCTCAGTCGTACGAGGAAAGAGAAGTGCGTGGAAACGACCATCAGAAATATGTCGGCTCAGTCGTACGAGAAAAGAGAAGTGCGTGGAAACGACCATCAGAAATATGTCGGCTGAATCGTACGAGGAAAGAGAAGTGCGTGGAAACGACCAACAGAAATATGTCGGCTCAGTCGTACGAGGAAAGAGAAGTGCGTGGAAACGACCATCAGAAATATGTCGGCTCAGTCGTACGAGGAAAGAGAAGTGCGTGGAAACGACCATCAGAAATATGTCGGCTGAATCGTACGAGGAAAGAGAAGTGCGTGGAAACGACCAACAGAAATATGTCGGCTCAGTCGTACGAGGAAAGAGAAGTGCGTGGAAACGACCATCAGAAATATGTCGGCTCACTCGTACGAGGAAAGAGAAGTGCGTGGAAACGACCATCAGAAATATGTCGGCTCAGTCGTACGAGGAAAGAGAAGTGCGTGGAAACGACCATCAGAAATATGTCGGCTCAGTCGTACGAGGAAAGAGAAGTGCGTGGAAACGACCATCAGAAATATGTCGGCTGAATCGTACGAGGAAAGAGAAGTGCGTGGAAACGACCAACAGAAATATGTCGGCTCAGTCGTACGAGGAAAGAGAAGTGCGTGGAAACGACCATCAGAAATATGTCGGCTCAGTCGTACGAGGAAAGAGAAGTGCGTGGAAACGACCATCAGAAATATGTCGGCTCAGTCGTACGAGGAAAGAGAAGTGCGTGGAAACGACCATCAGAAATATGTCGGCTCAGTCGTACGAGGAAAGAGAAGTGCGTGGAAACGACCATCAGAAATATGTCGGCTCAGTCGTACGAGGAAAGAGAAGTGCGTGGAAACGACCATCAGAAATATGTCGGCTGAATCGTACGAGGAAAGAGAAGTGCGTGGAAACGACCATCAGAAATATGTCGGCTCAGTCGTACGAGGAAAGAGAAGTGCGTGGAAACGACCATCAGAAATATGTCGGCTGAATCGTATGAGGAAAGAGAAGTGCGTGGAAACGACCATCAGAAATATGTCGGCTCAGTCGTACGAGGAAAGAGAAGTGCGTGGAAACGACCATCAGAAATATGTCGGCTCAGTCGTACGAGGAAAGAGAAGTGCGTGGAAACGACCAACAGAAATATGTCGGCTGAATCGTACGAGGAAAGAGAAGTGCGTGGAAACGACCAACAGAAATATGTCGGCTCAGTCGTACGAGGAAAGAGAAGTGCGTGGAAACGACCATCAGAAATATGTCGGCTCAGTCGTACGAGGAAAGAGAAGTGCGTGGAAACGACCAACAGAAATATGTCGGCTGAATCGTACGAGGAAGGAGAAGTGCGTGGAAACGACCAACAGAAATATGTCGGCTCAGTCGTACGAGGAAAGAGAAGTGCGTGGAAACGACCATCAGAAATATGTCGGCTCAGTCGTACGAGGAAAGAGAAGTGCGTGGAAACGACCATCAGAAATATGTCGGCTCAGTCGTACAAGGAAAGAGAAGTGCGTGGAAACGACCATCAGAAATATGTCGGCTGAATCGTACGAGGAAAGAGAAGTGCGTGGAAACGACCATCAGAAATATGACGGCTCAGTCGTACGAGGAAAGAGAAGTGCGTGGAAACGACCATCAGAAATATGTCGGCTGAATCGTACGAGGAAAGAGAAGTGCGTGGAAACGACCAACAGAAATGTGTCGGCTCAGTCGTACGAGGAAAGAGAAGTGCGTGGAAACGACCATCAGAAATATGTCGGCTCAGTCGTACGAGGAAAGAGAAGTGCGTGGAAACGACCAACAGAAATATGTCGGCTCAGTCGTACGAGGAAAGAGAAGTGCGTGGAAACGACCATCAGAAATATGACGGCTCAGTCGTACGAGGAAAGAGAAGTGCGTGGAAACGACCATCAGAAATATGTCGGCTGAATCGTACGAGGAAAGAGAAGTGCGTGGAAACGACCAACAGAAATGTGTCGGCTCAGTCGTACGAGGAAAGAGAAGTGCGTGGAAACGACCATCAGAAATATGTCGGCTCAGTCGTACGAGGAAAGAGAAGTGCGTGGAAACGACCATCAGAAATATGTCGGCTGAATCGTACGAGGAAAGAGAAGTGCGTGGAAACGACCAACAGAAATATGTCGGCTCAGTCGTACGAGGAAAGAGAAGTGCGTGGAAACGACCATCAGAAATGTGTCGGCTCAGTCGTACGAGGAAAGAGAAGTGCGTGGAAACGACCATCAGAAATATGTCGGCTCAGTCGTACGAGGAAAGAGAAGTGCGTGGAAACGACCATCAGAAATATGTCGGCTGAATCGTACGAGGAAAGAGAAGTGCGTGGAAACGACCAACAGAAATATGTCGGCTCAGTCGTACGAGGAAAGAGAAGTGCGTGGAAATGACCATCAGAAATATGTCGGCTCAGTCGTACGAGGAAAGAGAAGTGCGTGGAAACGACCATCAGAAATATGTCGGCTGAATCGTACGAGGAAAGAGAAGTGCGTGGAAACGACCAACAGAAATATGTCGGCTCAGTCGTACGAGGAAAGAGAAGTGCGTGGAAACGACCATCAGAAATATGTCGGCTCAGTCGTACGAGGAAAGAGAAGTGCGTGGAAACGACCATCAGAAATATGTCGGCTCAGTCGTACGAGGAAAGAGAAGTGCGTGGAAACGACCATCAGAAATATGACGGCTCAGTCGTACGAGGAAAGAGAAGTGCGTGGAAACGACCATCAGAAATATGTCGGCTGAATCGTACGAGGAAAGAGAAGTGCGTGGAAACGACCAACAGAAATGTGTCGGCTCAGTCGTACGAGGAAAGAGAAGTGCGTGGAAACGACCATCAGAAATATGTCGGCTCAGTCGTACGAGGAAAGAGAAGTGCGTGGAAACGACCATCAGAAATATGTCGGCTGAATCGTACGAGGAAAGAGAAGTGCGTGGAAACGACCAACAGAAATATGTCGGCTCAGTCGTACGAGGAAAGAGAAGTGCGTGGAAACGACCATCAGAAATATGTCGGCTCAGTCGTACGAGGAAAGAGAAGTGCGTGGAAACGACCATCAGAAATATGTCGGCTGAATCGTACGAGGAAAGAGAAGTGCGTGGAAACGACCAACAGAAATATGTCGGCTCAGTCGTACGAGGAAAGAGAAGTGCGTGGAAACGACCATCAGAAATATGTCGGCTCACTCGTACGAGGAAAGAGAAGTGCGTGGAAACGACCATCAGAAATATGTCGGCTCAGTCGTACGAGGAAAGAGAAGTGCGTGGAAACGACCATCAGAAATATGTCGGCTCAGTCGTACGAGGAAAGAGAAGTGCGTGGAAACGACCATCAGAAATATGTCGGCTGAATCGTACGAGGAAAGAGAAGTGCGTGGAAACGACCAACAGAAATATGTCGGCTCAGTCGTACGAGGAAAGAGAAGTGCGTGGAAACGACCATCAGAAATATGTCGGCTCAGTCGTACGAGGAAAGAGAAGTGCGTGGAAACGACCATCAGAAATATGTCGGCTCAGTCGTACGAGGAAAGAGAAGTGCGTGGAAACGACCATCAGAAATATGTCGGCTCAGTCGTACGAGGAAAGAGAAGTGCGTGGAAACGACCATCAGAAATATGTCGGCTCAGTCGTACGAGGAAAGAGAAGTGCGTGGAAACGACCATCAGAAATATGTCGGCTGAATCGTACGAGGAAAGAGAAGTGCGTGGAAACGACCATCAGAAATATGTCGGCTCAGTCGTACGAGGAAAGAGAAGTGCGTGGAAACGACCATCAGAAATATGTCGGCTCAGTCGTACGAGGAAAGAGAAGTGCGTGGAAACGACCATCAGAAATATGTCGGCTGAATCGTACGAGGAAAGAGAAGTGCGTGGAAACGACCATCAGAAATATGTCGGCTCAGTCGTACGAGGAAAGAGAAGTGCGTGGAAACGACCATCAGAAATATGTCGGCTGAATCGTATGAGGAAAGAGAAGTGCGTGGAAACGACCATCAGAAATATGTCGGCTCAGTCGTACGAGGAAAGAGAAGTGCGTGGAAACGACCATCAGAAATATGTCGGCTCAGTCGTACGAGGAAAGAGAAGTGCGTGGAAACGACCAACAGAAATATGTCGGCTGAATCGTACGAGGAAAGAGAAGTGCGTGGAAACGACCAACAGAAATATGTCGGCTCAGTCGTACGAGGAAAGAGAAGTGCGTGGAAACGACCATCAGAAATATGTCGGCTCAGTCGTACGAGGAAAGAGAAGTGCGTGGAAACGACCAACAGAAATATGTCGGCTGAATCGTACGAGGAAGGAGAAGTGCGTGGAAACGACCAACAGAAATATGTCGGCTCAGTCGTACGAGGAAAGAGAAGTGCGTGGAAACGACCATCAGAAATATGTCGGCTCAGTCGTACGAGGAAAGAGAAGTGCGTGGAAACGACCATCAGAAATATGTCGGCTCAGTCGTACAAGGAAAGAGAAGTGCGTGGAAACGACCATCAGAAATATGTCGGCTGAATCGTACGAGGAAAGAGAAGTGCGTGGAAACGACCATCAGAAATATGACGGCTCAGTCGTACGAGGAAAGAGAAGTGCGTGGAAACGACCATCAGAAATATGTCGGCTGAATCGTACGAGGAAAGAGAAGTGCGTGGAAACGACCAACAGAAATGTGTCGGCTCAGTCGTACGAGGAAAGAGAAGTGCGTGGAAACGACCATCAGAAATATGTCGGCTCAGTCGTACGAGGAAAGAGAAGTGCGTGGAAACGACCATCAGAAATATGTCGGCTGAATCGTACGAGGAAAGAGAAGTGCGTGGAAACGACCAACAGAAATATGTCGGCTCAGTCGTACGAGGAAAGAGAAGTGCGTGGAAACGACCATCAGAAATATGTCGGCTCAGTCGTACGAGGAAAGAGAAGTGCGTGGAAACGACCATCAGAAATATGTCGGCTGAATCGTACGAGGAAAGAGAAGTGCGTGGAAACGACCAACAGAAATATGTCGGCTCAGTCGTACGAGGAAAGAGAAGTGCGTGGAAACGACCATCAGAAATATGTCGGCTCAGTCGTACGAGGAAAGAGAAGTGCGTGGAAACGACCATCAGAAATATGTCGGCTCAGTCGTACGAGGAAAGAGAAGTGCGTGGAAACGACCATCAGAAATATGTCGGCTCAGTCGTACGAGGAAAGAGAAGTGCGTGGAAACGACCATCAGAAATATGTCGGCTGAATCGTACGAGGAAAGAGAAGTGCGTGGAAACGACCAACAGAAATATGTCGGCTCAGTCGTACGAGGAAAGAGAAGTGCGTGGAAACGACCATCAGAAATATGTCGGCTCAGTCGTACGAGGAAAGAGAAGTGCGTGGAAACGACCATCAGAAATATGTCGGCTCAGTCGTACGAGGAAAGAGAAGTGCGTGGAAACGACCATCAGAAATATGTCGGCTCAGTCGTACGAGGAAAGAGAAGTGCGTGGAAACGACCATCAGAAATATGTCGGCTCAGTCGTACGAGGAAAGAGAAGTGCGTGGAAACGACCATCAGAAATATGTCGGCTGAATCGTACGAGGAAAGAGAAGTGCGTGGAAACGACCATCAGAAATATGTCGGCTCAGTCGTACGAGGAAAGAGAAGTGCGTGGAAACGACCATCAGAAATATGTCGGCTCAGTCGTACGAGGAAAGAGAAGTGCGTGGAAACGACCATCAGAAATATGTCGGCTGAATCGTACGAGGAAAGAGAAGTGCGTGGAAACGACCATCAGAAATATGTCGGCTCAGTCGTACGAGGAAAGAGAAGTGCGTGGAAACGACCATCAGAAATATGTCGGCTGAATCGTATGAGGAAAGAGAAGTGCGTGGAAACGACCATCAGAAATATGTCGGCTCAGTCGTACGAGGAAAGAGAAGTGCGTGGAAACGACCATCAGAAATATGTCGGCTCAGTCGTACGAGGAAAGAGAAGTGCGTGGAAACGACCAACAGAAATATGTCGGCTGAATCGTACGAGGAAAGAGAAGTGCGTGGAAACGACCAACAGAAATATGTCGGCTCAGTCGTACGAGGAAAGAGAAGTGCGTGGAAACGACCATCAGAAATATGTCGGCTCAGTCGTACGAGGAAAGAGAAGTGCGTGGAAACGACCAACAGAAATATGTCGGCTGAATCGTACGAGGAAGGAGAAGTGCGTGGAAACGACCAACAGAAATATGTCGGCTCAGTCGTACGAGGAAAGAGAAGTGCGTGGAAACGACCATCAGAAATATGTCGGCTCAGTCGTACGAGGAAAGAGAAGTGCGTGGAAACGACCATCAGAAATATGACGGCTCAGTCGTACGAGGAAAGAGAAGTGCGTGGAAACGACCATCAGAAATATGTCGGCTCAGTCGTACGAGGAAAGAGAAGTGCGTGGAAACGACCATCAGAAATATGTCGGCTCAGTCGTAAAAGGAAAGAGAAGTGCGTGGAAACGACCATCAGAAATATGTCGGCTGAATCGTACGAGGAAAGAGAAGTGCGTGGAAACGACCATCAGAAATATGTCGGCTGAATCGTACGAGGAAAGAGAAGTGCGTGGAAACGACCATCAGAAATATGTCGGCTGAATCGTACGAGGAAAGAGAAGTGCGTGGAAACGACCATCAGAAATATGTCGGCTGAATTGTACGAGGAAGGAGAAGTGCGTGGAAGAAAACCAAAATAGGCTGAATTAACAGACAAGAAGCTGAGACGCAGTGAAAGTAATGATAGATGCAATTGTATACAATGTATGTGTATGTAATAATTATAGTCTGTATGTAATAATTGTATTACAATTATCTTTATGTAATGCTTTTTAATCTGAAAATTAAAAATTATGTCATTGATGGGTGTTTGTATTTACTGAAATGACTCTATGACACTTCTCTGCCGCGGTCCGTCTAAAAGTAATCGTCTGTACTCGAGTGGCGACTCTGATGGGACTCGTGGAAACAGGCAACAGAAACTACAATATCACTGAATGTTCTCAGATTAAAGATTCTGCTGGACTTCAGTTTTTATCTTTCATAGTCTGCGTTCATCATCTTCAGGAGCGAATCCTATTTTTTACAGCTGGATTTCTTTGCGTGTTGATGCAGTCTTAATGATTTATTAAGTCGCTCTGGCATTTCTTTTGCGAATTTTCCAATGACAAGTCTTGAGCATTTATGGAAAGCTTTGTAAAAGTTCAACAGGAATAGATTCAGGTAAGTTATTTGAGAACAGATATGAAGAAGGTAAGATTTAAACAATCTACTATTACATGTACAATCCCAGCAATGTGTGTTTAAAGAGATAATTTACCAAAAACAGTTCCTCACCCTCATGTCATTTCAAACTGTAGTGTATGTTACCATTGTTCATCCCTTTTTTTCCTGTTAACCTAATCCCAACCTTAATCTTAACCCTGGATGTTGGACCCTGTGGTAATGGAAGGACTTTGTTCCAGTTGTATTCAACTTTTTTCTGTATAGAACATAAAAGTCACCATTTATGTTCTTTGCATCATTTTGCAAAGGCTGACTGAGGCTGTCATTCATTAAAGGACTTTGTGTTGCACAGAAAAAGATTTTGAATGACATGAGGGTGAGTAAATTATGACAGAATCAATCAACAAAAGCCAGCCAAGGACTTTAACATTATCACAATGCCTTGAATGCCTAAACGCCCTTGTTTTCTAGCACCGTCCAACAGGTTTGTAAAAATGGACGATTCACTGCTCATCAGTTCTCTCTCAGGTCCAGCTAAAGATTTCTACCAGCAGGATTTCAACATCACCAATATCTTATCCATTATAAAACACTGGAAACCAGCCCAGACAACCCTCACGTATCCCATAATCTATTTTAGTCCCCTTGCGTCACTGTCCTGAGTAAGATTCGGATCATTATCCAACAAAATGACATTAACAATACAATCCTCCAACAAAGATTGTTACAAAACACACTTCAGTAGTGACAAGCACAAAATGTCATGACACACTCAATATATGTTGTCTCATTATGAGAAGAAACTGTAATAAACCAGATCTGTTTATTTCCCTTCATCCCAAGTACAACCCAGTCATGCAAAAGCCATCAGTGAACAAACACTCCCGCCTGTTTTAACACAAGCAAACTTCTGTTTAATTTAGCTAGTGTTCGATGAGTCTGTCCTGTTTTCCTCAGATCATCGCTGACCCGTCCTCTTTTGTTTTATTCAGTTCCCTCTTACATTCCCGCCATAGCCAGTAGTCGGGTTGATGTTGTAGTGTTGTTTTATGTAGATGAAAATGAGGCTATGAGGGACAGACCTACATTGTAGCACACAATGTATAAAGCTCCTAGATCACGTCATTTTTACAACATTCAAAACGGTTTTATGCCTACTGAAAGTTTATTGTTAAGATGTTTAATCAGATAAACTATTGGCATGTTGTACAGTACAATCATTCCAACCACATCAGCACAATAATCTGAGGCCTGGTTTCACAGACAGGGTTTAGATTGAGCCCGGATTAGATCTTAGTTCAATTAAGACATTTAAGTAACTTTTATAAATGTGCCTTAGAAAAAAAAAAAAAAAAACTAGCGTCAGCATGTATCTTGAGGCAAAACAATGGCACTGACATGCACTATATTGTCTATACACTATAATATAAGTATTGGGCCGCCCCTCCAAATCTCTGAGTTCAGGTGTTCAATCTCTTTATGGCCACAGGTGTATAAATCAAGCTCTAGGCCTGCAGACGCTTCTACACACATTAGTGAAAGAATGGGTCGCTCTCAGGAGCTCAGTGAACTCAAGCGTGGTACCGTGATAGGTTTCCGCCATAGGCCGTAAAAAAACGCGGCGACTTCATCCGTTTCCGCTGGCCAGAGTTGAAGCTTTCAGATGGCCTGCACGGCCATTGATTGAGGCGCGAAAGCTTCAGTTTCTGAGAGGGAGACTGCAGGCTTGGTTGCCACCTGTGCAACAAGTCCATTCGTGAAATTTCCTCACTACTAAATATTTCACTCTCAACTGTTTCACTCACTATAGCGAAGTGAAAGCAATTGGGAACAACAACTCAAACCTAAAGTGTTAGCAGGCGCGCAGATGGCACTAGGGACGGGGGGGACATGACCCCCCCAGATTCATAGTGACCCGATCCGTCCCCCGCCCTCACTATCGCTACGAACGAGGCAGACGCAGGGTGACACACAATAATAATCTACCGGTCACAGGGCTCTCAAGTCTCACGCATTGGGCGTGAGACACACGCATTTCAACCCGTTCACACGCTCACACGCCACACCATGTATTTCTCACGCAGAGAAATCGCCACTGTAACACACACTAAAGTTGCGCGCTATTAGAGGAATCAAGCGAGTTCCCTGACGGCCCTGCCACGCACCAGTTAATCTAATAAAAATAGAGACCGAACAGCCAATCATAAAATAGATTTGCCGTATCTGGGTAAGATACAGATATTCCCTCCACCCAAGAACCGTTAGTTGGCAACTAGAAGCCCCGATGACAGACGCAGAGACACAAAGATAACGGTGTTAAGTTAAGCTTCTGACAGCACTTTGTGTTTTCTGTTCTTAATCCCTCAACAAAACTTAAAGGAAGCTCAATCACGATTTGCATGAATTGCATTTTGCTATCGTACCTTATTGCGCTCTCACTCAGTGAACATCTGTGCTCACCTGCACTCGTGAATGCGGTGATGGACAGCTGTCCTCATCGACTGGTGTTTGGATGGGATTTGTTTTTTTAACTCACTTTCATTAATTAATTTATTAAAAGTAACTCCATTTTGTAAGATCATTTTCATCTAGTAATTCCAAACATCACGAGGCAGACGACATTCATCAAATACTGTCGAGTTATTAACACGCTCCACAGCACCACCCAGTGGATTTAGTTATAACTGCGAGATTTAGAGGGATTTATAATGGATTCACTGCATTTACGGCCAGCCAAGCAATAGCCTATTGTAAAATTTCAATTTTATTTTTATTTTTCGAATATTAATTACAAATCGAATATATTCGTGCTCACCCCTATTTTTGGAAGTTGAAGTGTAGCGATATAAAATTTGCAATGCAATATGTAAAATGGCAATGCATTTCAGTATTTAAATTTACATTTTCCATACCATGTGTGCAACATTTGGAACAAAATGATAATTCAAATTGAATAATATAATTTACATTTGCTATTTCCTACACTAGTTTTACCATATAATTTAAACATAAATTGTATATTGTAATACTTTATATAAGTTGCAAAATTAAAATTAAAAGGTATTACAGAAATAATTAGATGTGTTTAACATGTTCAAGCAAAAATTGTAGCAAAATGATTATTTAAATGTTATTTTTCTAAATTGCATTTAAACTTCCATTTAAGATACTTGCGATTGCATTTTGATTATATATCCCGCAATGAATGTAGCAAAACTCAATGTGGAATGGAAAATGCAAAACTCCATCTTGCCTAGGGCAACCAAAGAGCTAGAGCCGGACCTGCCGCTGTCATAAAGAGAGGAAAAAGTGATATAGCAAACAATAATTATAGGCAGTTTGTCTAAGATTATTTGAGAGTAAAATAATCTCTGTTGTAAACCACAGCTGACGTCAGCGCGACCGTGCTCATGTTAAGGTGCCACCAACCTCTGGGCTGAAGGCCTCAAAAACCTGCTACCAACACCAATACACAACACTAACCATCCCCCCCCCCCCCCCCCTCTCTCTCTCTCTCTCTCTCTCTCTCTCGCTCTCTCACACACACACACACACGCACACGCACACACACACACACACACACACACACACACACACACACACACTAATTAAATGCATTTTTTTTATTTATTTGTACGAATGTGTAATTTTTCATATCAGACCCCCGTACCCAGCCAAACCCCGTTGCTGCCGCCGCGGCCGAAATCTCACTCTGAACTCAGTTCAAAACTTGAGAGCCCTGCGGTCACTACTTTGTACCCACGTTCTCACAACACGCTGTTCTGTTGTCAATAAACGCACGATGCTACCGACGTTTACGCTCTCTCTCTCTCTCTCTCTCTCTCTCTCTCTCTCTCTCTCTCTCTCTCTCTCTCTCTCTCTGTGTGTGCTTTCAGAAAAACTGCAGAGAGAGAGAAACTGCGTTAACATACTGCGGTGAAAATTTTCAAATGTGGAGTTTTTATTTTTTTATATTTAGGCTATACAGTCACACCACCAAGAGTGCTGTTTTCCTGAATAACATCATCATGACTGAAATTTCATATGACAGATCCATAAACAATTCATTAACATTAGTCACTTACATTTTAGATGCAATATCGACTGTTTTTGCTCTATTTCAGCAGTGAAAAAGTTCCAAAGATCACAGCAGAACAAAAACGCATCTAGCAGCAACAGCGTGTTAATGAATGATAGCTTTTTGAATGAATCGGTTGAATCAAAGATTCAGTGACCTGTTCGTAAACGACTTACGAACTGAACTTACGAAATGAATACTAACTCATTCTTAAGTGAATCAGCCGTTTCAACGAATCGACTCAATGACTCATTTACTAAGACGGTCACCTACCGCCACCTACTGGCGGTTAAGTTTCATGTTTAAACATTCTTTCCAACGTTCTTATTTGTTTACAAAAAATATTTAAAACTATTTCAAAACATTTATTTAATACAGTTGTAATTTTTCAGTGTAAATTATTTAATTTGATCAGTAACAAACAGCCCTATAGGGTCTTATTCTAATTTAATTTATTGATCAAATTTAAGAAAATAAAAGGAAAGCTGAAGCACAGCCTATATTTAATAAGATTAGAGGGAAAAAAATGCCCTTTATTAAAGGTAAAACTTCACAAATATGCAGATTTAAATATGTCAAAGCTGATTGAACACTGGTGAGAATATTGCTTCAGAATAAATTATATTTAAAATGAATATTCCGGACAAGCAAATTTTTTACTCGGACAAGTGAATGACAGATTTACTTGTCCAAAGGACAAGCACCTGAACAGGCTTAATGTCGAGCCCTGCTGTATACATGTATAAATGCCACATAAAGACAATGAAGAGACAAAAAACAATCACCTCGTTTTTTTCAAAAACCACACAATGTAAGTATCCTGTGCCTGTTGACTTTCCCAGATGTGGCAGGTTAGATTTTTTAAGGGGAATAGCTAGTCTGACAATTATTGCAAGAAGGCTTTTGCACTTAGCAAAAACAGCAAAATGTGGAGACCATAACTATGCATTTAGGTCAGTGGACAGAGGCAAATAATGAATGAACACAAAAAGAACACAAAAAGATTGGGATAAATCAAATTTATCGTCGTCAGAAAATAATGTTTTATCTTATCATTTAACCCATTGTACTGTATATTGAGTTTATTGTTGTGTAAGCCACTATAAAAATAATTATAATAAGTAAATTTGTGTGGTGCAAGGTTTATGCAAACAACAAATAAAGGCCTAAACTTTTGACATCCTCTTATAGCAGGAAATCATGTTTTTTTTATTATTATTATTGTACGGAGCAACGGAGGATAGTTTCTTAAATTATGGGCTAGGATGAAAAAAAATTCTATGTCCTACATCATTTGAAAGATATTTCTAATCTGTAAATTGCAACAAACTTAAAAAATGATGAAATTTAAAATTAACACTTAAATTTCTAATTTTTAGTTATTCTTATGTTAGGGTGATTGGCATACTAGTCAAATAACAGCCCAATCATTAGCCCAAATTACGCAAAGTAACTACTTGAGCACTAGTTAAAGCCCAAATTACGGCAAATAACAAATTGAGTTTAAATAATTTGCTGACAGCTTGGTCCCCCCCAGTTAAAAATTCCTATCTGCGCCCCTGAGTGTTAGGCCACAAAAAAATCACTGAGCGAGGTCAGCGCATGCTGAGGGTCACAGTGCGCAGAAGTCACCAACTTTCTGTAGAGTCAACAGCTCCAGACCTCCAAATGTCTGTGGCCTTCAGATGAGCTCAAGAACAGCGTAGAGAGCTTCATGGAATGGGTTTCCTTGGCCGAGCAGCTCATCCAAGCCTTACTTTACCAAGAGCAATGCAAAGCGTGGGATGCAGTGGAGTAAAGCAGCCGCCACTGGACTCTAGAGCAGTGAGACGTGTTCTCTGAGCGACCAATCACGCTTCAGTCTGACAATCCCATGGACGAGTCTGGGTTTGGTGGAGAATGGGATTGCATTATGCCAAGTGTTTAGTTTGGTGGAGGGGGGATTATGGGGTGGGGTTCTTTTTATGGGGTTGGGCTTGGCCCCTTAGTTCCAGTGAAAGGAACTCTTAATGCTTCAGCATACCAAGACATTTTGGACAATTTCATGCTCCCAACTTGGGGACGGCCCCTTCTTGTTCCAACATGACTGCGCTCCAGTGCACAAAGCATCGGTCCATAAAGACATGGATGAGGAGTTTGGTGTGGATCAACTTGACTGACCTGCACAGAGTCCTGAGCTCAACCCGATAGAACAGCTTTGGGATGAATTGGAGCGGAGACTGAGAGCCAGGCCTTCTCCTCCAACATCAGTGCCTGACCTCACAAATGAGCTTCTAGAAGAATGGGCAAAAATCCCCATAAACACACTCCTAAACCTTGAGGAAAGCCTTCCCAGAAGAGCTGAAGCTGTTAGAGCTGCAAGGGTTGAGCCGACTCCATATTAAACCCTACGTATTGAGAATGGGATGGCATTAAAGTTCATGTGCATGCAAAGGCAGGTGTCCCAAAACTTTTTTACCTGAGAGAGAAGTCAGATTTAATCTCAGTGCAAATCATTTTTGTGTTCAATCCTTATACTTTGATCTTAAAACCCTCCAGTAGTTAGTTGTGTAGCTGTGACATGTTTTGCTACATGAGTACTAGAAGTGAGATGACCCCCTCTTGTGGCCGGATGAATTTACTGCATTTAAAGACTGTTGATCCTGCAGTGTTTGATGTCAGGCTGTAAATGCAGAGATCAGCTGGTCATCAGAGTTATGATCTGGGACTCATATCAAAGTCTCTATAGACTAACATCCATCATTTACCTCAGAAGTCTTTCCCTGATCTGTGAACTTTTGACTAGTTTACTTGCTGATTCTAGTAATTCTGCCTTAAAGGGATAGTTCACCCAAATATGAAAATACAGTCTTTATTTTCCCACATTCCAGTCCAGCATGTTTTCTTCTGTGGGGCCAAAAGATGTTTTGGGTCACGTTGGACTCCAGTGACTTGTTTTGTGTTCCACAGAAGAAAGTAAATCACAGGTTTGGAACGACATGAGGGTTAGTAAATGATGACATTTATTGTGCTTATGTAACATTGGTTTAAAATGTCTGCTCACATGAGATGAAGACTCATTTGTGACAATGAAAGCTGTTTTATTTTTATTTTTAATTTTATATTTATTTTTTTATTTAGCCTCATGAGAGCCAACAACTGCCTGCTTTATCTCTGTAAGCTTCCTTACATTTATCAGTGGGGAATAAATCCATCATGATTGAATCCCAGTAACACATTCTTATAATCTTATATTTGTTCTGTCTTAACTACACAGCTCAGGATAGTGTCTAGGGTTTGAGACCGTCTGTGTTCTAGTGATGTCAGCCAATCATGGCATTGAGTCATTAGTCACATGACATTTACAGGTCAGGCTCAAAAACAGCTGCATCCGTATAGGAGCGCTCATAAGAAAATACGGGAGATCTCAAATCACATACACTTTACAAAAACTCCCAAAAATAGGACCCAATGCACTAATAATATAGAATAATTGTCTTCTGTAGAGCAGAAAAGTGCCTATAGCTGTCATAGACCAAACCATTTCTTTCAAATAAATAAATACATTTTTTTGATTGGCTTATCAAATTATACCTTTATTTTTCTGCTGTTTTTGTTATTTATATCGCTACACCTAGACTCTTGTTTTGCAAAATTAGCTGGTGTTTGACCATAAATGTGTCTGCAGTGTGTACACAACCCTATAATGTTAAAATCCACTCACTCCTCTTTTTTTCATCCCCATAAATCATAAGCAGTGTCTCTG